>NW_028291524.1:0-89459 GCF_059453375.1 Lepisosteus platostomus | reverse complement strand
TGTGGGCATCGCTTCTCGGCCTTTTGGCTAAGATCAAGTGTAGTATCTGTTCTTATCAGTTTAATATCTGATACGTCCCCCATCGGGGGACCACATATTAAACGGATTTTTGGAACAGGGAGCTGGATCAGGAGCTTGCTCCGTCCTCTCCACGCATCGGCCCGGTATTGCAGCGCCTCCGGGAGCGGTGCACCACCTTCTCTCAGCGGTGAAAAGACAGACGTAGGTAGGTAGCGAGCGAGCAAGCGAAGTGGACTGGAGCTCCTTCTTCTCGGGTCTCGTCCCTCGTCCCCCATCTGTGTGTCTCTGTGTTCTGTCTCTCTCTCGCCCTCTCGGTTCCCGTGCTCCCTCTGTGCGCTTTCCCGCGTCTCGACTCTCTGGGCAAGCAGGCCGGCCCCCTTTTCGGCTCCCGTGCGTTTTCCCTCCAAAAAACTTAGGTTTTTCAGCCTTTTCCCAGGGAGGCAGGCGTGGCTTGCTTGCTTGCTTGCTTGCTTGCTTGCTTGCGTGTGTGTCCGTCCCCGTCCCTGCAGGCGGGCCCCTTTCGACAGCTGGGCGTTTTCCCTCCAAAAAACTTAGTATATCCACCTTTTCTTTCTTTTGTTTCGGCAGGCAGGCGTGTGTGCGCGCGCGTCCCCGTCCCTCCCTCCCTCCCGAGAGAGAGCTGCCCCTTGCCTCTGCCCGCAGGTGCTGGCGCTCGGCTTTCGCTTGCAGCCGGTTGGGCGCAGCTGCTGCCGGTGGGAGGGGCCTAAGCTAAGGAGGCCGGGCGGCTGGCGCCCCCTGCGGCTGCGGTCGTTGTCGGGCCGTTGACAGAAGATCAAAGAGCAGGGCCCCCGCCCGGGACTGGCAGGAAGGCAGGCGGGCAGGCAAGAGAGTGGGGGAGCAGAGTCCCGCGGCAGGCCTCTGGCTGCAGGGAGGCCGGCAGCTGCGCGGGTCCCGGGCTCCAGAGGAGTCGGCCTGCGCCACTGTGCGCCAGCGGAACGCCCGCGCGTCGGTCCGCGCCTTTGTGGGCATCGCTTCTCGGCCTTTTGGCTAAGATCAAGTGTAGTATCTGTTCTTATCAGTTTAATATCTGATACGTCCCCCATCGGGGGACCACATATTAAACGGATTTTTGGAACAGGGAGCTGGATCAGGAGCTTGCTCCGTCCTCTCCACGCATCGGCCCGGTATTGCAGCGCCTCCGGGAGCGGTGCACCACCTTCTCTCAGCGGTGAAAAGACAGACGTAGGTAGGTAGCGAGCGAGCAAGCGAAGTGGACTGGAGCTCCTTCTTCTCGGGTCTCGTCCCTCGTCCCCCATCTGTGTGTCTCTGTGTTCTGTCTCTCTCTCGCCCTCTCGGTTCCCGTGCTCCCTCTGTGCGCTTTCCCGCGTCTCGACTCTCTGGGCAAGCAGGCCGGCCCCCTTTTCGGCTCCCGTGCGTTTTCCCTCCAAAAAACTTAGGTTTTTCAGCCTTTTCCCAGGGAGGCAGGCGTGGCTTGCTTGCTTGCTTGCTTGCTTGCTTGCTTGCGTGTGTGTCCGTCCCCGTCCCTGCAGGCGGGCCCCTTTCGACAGCTGGGCGTTTTCCCTCCAAAAACTTAGTATATCCACCTTTTCTTTCTTTTGTTTCGGCAGGCAGGCGTGTGTGCGCGCGCGTCCCCGTCCCTCCCTCCCTCCCGAGAGAGAGCTGCCCCTTGCCTCTGCCCGCAGGTGCTGGCGCTCGGCTTTCGCTTGCAGCCGGTTGGGCGCAGCTGCTGCCGGTGGGAGGGGCCTAAGCTAAGGAGGCCGGGCGGCTGGCGCCCCCTGCGGCTGCGGTCGTTGTCGGGCCGTTGACAGAAGATCAAAGAGCAGGGGCCCCGCCCGGGACTGGCAGGAAGGCAGGCGGGCAGGCAAGAGAGTGGGGGAGCAGAGTCCCGCGGCAGGCCTCTGGCTGCAGGGAGGCCGGCAGCTGCGCGGGTCCCGGGCTCCAGAGGAGTCGGCCTGCGCCACTGTGCGCCAGCGGAACGCCCGCGCGTCGGTCCGCGCCTTTGTGGGCATCGCTTCTCGGCCTTTTGGCTAAGATCAAGTGTAGTATCTGTTCTTATCAGTTTAATATCTGATACGTCCCCATCGGGGGACCACATATTAAACGGATTTTTGGAACAGGGAGCTGGATCAGGAGCTTGCTCCGTCCTCTCCACGCATCGGCCCGGTATTGCAGCGCCTCCGGGAGCGGTGCACCACCTTCTCTCAGCGGTGAAAAGACAGACGTAGGTAGGTAGCGAGCGAGCAAGCGAAGTGGACTGGAGCTCCTTCTTCTCGGGTCTCGTCCCTCGTCCCCCATCTGTGTGTCTCTGTGTTCTGTCTCTCTCTCGCCCTCTCGGTTCCCGTGCTCCCTCTGTGCGCTTTCCCGCGTCTCGACTCTCTGGGCAAGCAGGCCGGCCCCCTTTTCGGCTCCCGTGCGTTTTCCCTCCAAAAAACTTAGGTTTTTCAGCCTTTTCCCAGGGAGGCAGGCGTGGCTTGCTTGCTTGCTTGCTTGCTTGCTTGCTTGCGTGTGTGTCCGTCCCCGTCCCTGCAGGCGGGCCCCTTTCGACAGCTGGGCGTTTTCCCTCCAAAAAACTTAGTATATCCACCTTTTCTTTCTTTTGTTTCGGCAGGCAGGCGTGTGTGCGCGCGCGTCCCCGTCCCTCCCTCCCTCCCGAGAGAGAGCTGCCCCTTGCCTCTGCCCGCAGGTGCTGGCGCTCGGCTTTCGCTTGCAGCCGGTTGGGCGCAGCTGCTGCCGGTGGGAGGGGCCTAAGCTAAGGAGGCCGGGCGGCTGGCGCCCCCTGCGGCTGCGGTCGTTGTCGGGCCGTTGACAGAAGATCAAAGAGCAGGGCCCCCGCCCGGGACTGGCAGGAAGGCAGGCGGGCAGGCAAGAGAGTGGGGGAGCAGAGTCCCGCGGCAGGCCTCTGGCTGCAGGGAGGCCGGCAGCTGCGCGGGTCCCGGGCTCCAGAGGAGTCGGCCTGCGCCACTGTGCGCCAGCGGAACGCCCGCGTCGGTCCGCGCCTTTGTGGGCATCGCTTCTCGGCCTTTTGGCTAAGATCAAGTGTAGTATCTGTTCTTATCAGTTTAATATCTGATACGTCCCCCATCGGGGGACCACATATTAAACGGATTTTTGGAACAGGGAGCTGGATCAGGAGCTTGCTCCGTCCTCTCCACGCATCGGCCCGGTATTGCAGCGCCTCCGGGAGCGGTGCACCACCTTCTCTCAGCGGTGAAAAGACAGACGTAGGTAGGTAGCGAGCGAGCAAGCGAAGTGGACTGGAGCTCCTTCTTCTCGGGTCTCGTCCCTCGTCCCCCATCTGTGTGTCTCTGTGTTCTGTCTCTCTCTCGCCCTCTCGGTTCCCGTGCTCCCTCTGTGCGCTTTCCCGCGTCTCGACTCTCTGGGCAAGCAGGCCGGCCCCCTTTTCGGCTCCCGTGCGTTTTCCCTCCAAAAAACTTAGGTTTTTCAGCCTTTTCCCAGGGAGGCAGGCGTGGCTTGCTTGCTTGCTTGCTTGCTTGCTTGCTTGCGTGTGTGTCCGTCCCCGTCCCTGCAGGCGGGCCCCTTTCGACAGCTGGGCGTTTTCCCTCCAAAAAACTTAGTATATCCACCTTTTCTTTCTTTTGTTTCGGCAGGCAGGCGTGTGTGCGCGCGCGTCCCCGTCCCTCCCTCCCTCCCGAGAGAGAGCTGCCCCTTGCCTCTGCCCGCAGGTGCTGGCGCTCGGCTTTCGCTTGCAGCCGGTTGGGCGCAGCTGCTGCCGGTGGGAGGGGCCTAAGCTAAGGAGGCCGGGCGGCTGGCGCCCCCTGCGGCTGCGGTCGTTGTCGGGCCGTTGACAGAAGATCAAAGAGCAGGGCCCCCGCCCGGGACTGGCAGGAAGGCAGGCGGGCAGGCAAGAGAGTGGGGGAGCAGAGTCCCGCGGCAGGCCTCTGGCTGCAGGGAGGCCGGCAGCTGCGCGGGTCCCGGGCTCCAGAGGAGTCGGCCTGCGCCACTGTGCGCCAGCGGAACGCCCGCGCGTCGGTCCGCGCCTTTGTGGGCATCGCTTCTCGGCCTTTTGGCTAAGATCAAGTGTAGTATCTGTTCTTATCAGTTTAATATCTGATACGTCCCCCATCGGGGGACCACATATTAAACGGATTTTTGGAACAGGGAGCTGGATCAGGAGCTTGCTCCGTCCTCTCCACGCATCGGCCCGGTATTGCAGCGCCTCCGGGAGCGGTGCACCACCTTCTCTCAGCGGTGAAAAGACAGACGTAGGTAGGTAGCGAGCGAGCAAGCGAAGTGGACTGGAGCTCCTTCTTCTCGGGTCTCGTCCCTCGTCCCCCATCTGTGTGTCTCTGTGTTCTGTCTCTCTCTCGCCCTCTCGGTTCCCGTGCTCCCTCTGTGCGCTTTCCCGCGTCTCGACTCTCTGGGCAAGCAGGCCGGCCCCCTTTTCGGCTCCCGTGCGTTTTCCCTCCAAAAAACTTAGGTTTTTCAGCCTTTTCCCAGGGAGGCAGGCGTGGCTTGCTTGCTTGCTTGCTTGCTTGCTTGCTTGCGTGTGTGTCCGTCCCCGTCCCTGCAGGCGGGCCCCTTTCGACAGCTGGGCGTTTTCCCTCCAAAAAACTTAGTATATCCACCTTTTCTTTCTTTTGTTTCGGCAGGCAGGCGTGTGTGCGCGCGCGTCCCCGTCCCTCCCTCCCTCCCGAGAGAGAGCTGCCCCTTGCCTCTGCCCGCAGGTGCTGGCGCTCGGCTTTCGCTTGCAGCCGGTTGGGCGCAGCTGCTGCCGGTGGGAGGGGCCTAAGCTAAGGAGGCCGGGCGGCTGGCGCCCCCTGCGGCTGCGGTCGTTGTCGGGCCGTTGACAGAAGATCAAAGAGCAGGGCCCCCGCCCGGGACTGGCAGGAAGGCAGGCGGGCAGGCAAGAGAGTGGGGGAGCAGAGTCCCGCGGCAGGCCTCTGGCTGCAGGGAGGCCGGCAGCTGCGCGGGTCCCGGGCTCCAGAGGAGTCGGCCTGCGCCACTGTGCGCCAGCGGAACGCCCGCGCGTCGGTCCGCGCCTTTGTGGGCATCGCTTCTCGGCCTTTTGGCTAAGATCAAGTGTAGTATCTGTTCTTATCAGTTTAATATCTGATACGTCCCCCATCGGGGGACCACATATTAAACGGATTTTTGGAACAGGGAGCTGGATCAGGAGCTTGCTCCGTCCTCTCCACGCATCGGCCCGGTATTGCAGCGCCTCCGGGAGCGGTGCACCACCTTCTCTCAGCGGTGAAAAGACAGACGTAGGTAGGTAGCGAGCGAGCAAGCGAAGTGGACTGGAGCTCCTTCTTCTCGGGTCTCGTCCCTCGTCCCCCATCTGTGTGTCTCTGTGTTCTGTCTCTCTCTCGCCCTCTCGGTTCCCGTGCTCCCTCTGTGCGCTTTCCCGCGTCTCGACTCTCTGGGCAAGCAGGCCGGCCCCCTTTTCGGCTCCCGTGCGTTTTCCCTCCAAAAAACTTAGGTTTTTCAGCCTTTTCCCAGGGAGGCAGGCGTGGCTTGCTTGCTTGCTTGCTTGCTTGCTTGCTTGCGTGTGTGTCCGTCCCCGTCCCTGCAGGCGGGCCCCTTTCGACAGCTGGGCGTTTTCCCTCCAAAAAACTTAGTATATCCACCTTTTCTTTCTTTTGTTTCGGCAGGCAGGCGTGTGTGCGCGCGCGTCCCCGTCCCTCCCTCCCTCCCGAGAGAGAGCTGCCCCTTGCCTCTGCCCGCAGGTGCTGGCGCTCGGCTTTCGCTTGCAGCCGGTTGGGCGCAGCTGCTGCCGGTGGGAGGGGCCTAAGCTAAGGAGGCCGGGCGGCTGGCGCCCCCTGCGGCTGCGGTCGTTGTCGGGCCGTTGACAGAAGATCAAAGAGCAGGGCCCCCGCCCGGGACTGGCAGGAAGGCAGGCGGGCAGGCAAGAGAGTGGGGGAGCAGAGTCCCGCGGCAGGCCTCTGGCTGCAGGGAGGCCGGCAGCTGCGCGGGTCCCGGGCTCCAGAGGAGTCGGCCTGCGCCACTGTGCGCCAGCGGAACGCCCGCGCGTCGGTCCGCGCCTTTGTGGGCATCGCTTCTCGGCCTTTTGGCTAAGATCAAGTGTAGTATCTGTTCTTATCAGTTTAATATCTGATACGTCCCCCATCGGGGGACCACATATTAAACGGATTTTTGGAACAGGGAGCTGGATCAGGAGCTTGCTCCGTCCTCTCCACGCATCGGCCCGGTATTGCAGCGCCTCCGGGAGCGGTGCACCACCTTCTCTCAGCGGTGAAAAGACAGACGTAGGTAGGTAGCGAGCGAGCAAGCGAAGTGGACTGGAGCTCCTTCTTCTCGGGTCTCGTCCCTCGTCCCCCATCTGTGTGTCTCTGTGTTCTGTCTCTCTCTCGCCCTCTCGGTTCCCGTGCTCCCTCTGTGCGCTTTCCCGCGTCTCGACTCTCTGGGCAAGCAGGCCGGCCCCCTTTTCGGCTCCCGTGCGTTTTCCCTCCAAAAAACTTAGGTTTTTCAGCCTTTTCCCAGGGAGGCAGGCGTGGCTTGCTTGCTTGCTTGCTTGCTTGCTTGCTTGCGTGTGTGTCCGTCCCCGTCCCTGCAGGCGGGCCCCTTTCGACAGCTGGGCGTTTTCCCTCCAAAAAACTTAGTATATCCACCTTTTCTTTCTTTTGTTTCGGCAGGCAGGCGTGTGTGCGCGCGCGTCCCCGTCCCTCCCTCCCTCCCGAGAGAGAGCTGCCCCTTGCCTCTGCCCGCAGGTGCTGGCGCTCGGCTTTCGCTTGCAGCCGGTTGGGCGCAGCTGCTGCCGGTGGGAGGGGCCTAAGCTAAGGAGGCCGGGCGGCTGGCGCCCCCTGCGGCTGCGGTCGTTGTCGGGCCGTTGACAGAAGATCAAAGAGCAGGGCCCCCGCCCGGGACTGGCAGGAAGGCAGGCGGGCAGGCAAGAGAGTGGGGGAGCAGAGTCCCGCGGCAGGCCTCTGGCTGCAGGGAGGCCGGCAGCTGCGCGGGTCCCGGGCTCCAGAGGAGTCGGCCTGCGCCACTGTGCGCCAGCGGAACGCCCGCGCGTCGGTCCGCGCCTTTGTGGGCATCGCTTCTCGGCCTTTTGGCTAAGATCAAGTGTAGTATCTGTTCTTATCAGTTTAATATCTGATACGTCCCCCATCGGGGGACCACATATTAAACGGATTTTTGGAACAGGGAGCTGGATCAGGAGCTTGCTCCGTCCTCTCCACGCATCGGCCCGGTATTGCAGCGCCTCCGGGAGCGGTGCACCACCTTCTCTCAGCGGTGAAAAGACAGACGTAGGTAGGTAGCGAGCGAGCAAGCGAAGTGGACTGGAGCTCCTTCTTCTCGGGTCTCGTCCCTCGTCCCCCATCTGTGTGTCTCTGTGTTCTGTCTCTCTCTCGCCCTCTCGGTTCCCGTGCTCCCTCTGTGCGCTTTCCCGCGTCTCGACTCTCTGGGCAAGCAGGCCGGCCCCCTTTTCGGCTCCCGTGCGTTTTCCCTCCAAAAAACTTAGGTTTTTCAGCCTTTTCCCAGGGAGGCAGGCGTGGCTTGCTTGCTTGCTTGCTTGCTTGCTTGCTTGCGTGTGTGTCCGTCCCCGTCCCTGCAGGCGGGCCCCTTTCGACAGCTGGGCGTTTTCCCTCCAAAAAACTTAGTATATCCACCTTTTCTTTCTTTTGTTTCGGCAGGCAGGCGTGTGTGCGCGCGCGTCCCCGTCCCTCCCTCCCTCCCGAGAGAGAGCTGCCCCTTGCCTCTGCCCGCAGGTGCTGGCGCTCGGCTTTCGCTTGCAGCCGGTTGGGCGCAGCTGCTGCCGGTGGGAGGGGCCTAAGCTAAGGAGGCCGGGCGGCTGGCGCCCCCTGCGGCTGCGGTCGTTGTCGGGCCGTTGACAGAAGATCAAAGAGCAGGGCCCCCGCCCGGGACTGGCAGGAAGGCAGGCGGGCAGGCAAGAGAGTGGGGGAGCAGAGTCCCGCGGCAGGCCTCTGGCTGCAGGGAGGCCGGCAGCTGCGCGGGTCCCGGGCTCCAGAGGAGTCGGCCTGCGCCACTGTGCGCCAGCGGAACGCCCGCGCGTCGGTCCGCGCCTTTGTGGGCATCGCTTCTCGGCCTTTTGGCTAAGATCAAGTGTAGTATCTGTTCTTATCAGTTTAATATCTGATACGTCCCCCATCGGGGGACCACATATTAAACGGATTTTTGGAACAGGGAGCTGGATCAGGAGCTTGCTCCGTCCTCTCCACGCATCGGCCCGGTATTGCAGCGCCTCCGGGAGCGGTGCACCACCTTCTCTCAGCGGTGAAAAGACAGACGTAGGTAGGTAGCGAGCGAGCAAGCGAAGTGGACTGGAGCTCCTTCTTCTCGGGTCTCGTCCCTCGTCCCCCATCTGTGTGTCTCTGTGTTCTGTCTCTCTCTCGCCCTCTCGGTTCCCGTGCTCCCTCTGTGCGCTTTCCCGCGTCTCGACTCTCTGGGCAAGCAGGCCGGCCCCCTTTTCGGCTCCCGTGCGTTTTCCCTCCAAAAAACTTAGGTTTTTCAGCCTTTTCCCAGGGAGGCAGGCGTGGCTTGCTTGCTTGCTTGCTTGCTTGCTTGCTTGCGTGTGTGTCCGTCCCCGTCCCTGCAGGCGGGCCCCTTTCGACAGCTGGGCGTTTTCCCTCCAAAAAACTTAGTATATCCACCTTTTCTTTCTTTTGTTTCGGCAGGCAGGCGTGTGTGCGCGCGCGTCCCCGTCCCTCCCTCCCTCCCGAGAGAGAGCTGCCCCTTGCCTCTGCCCGCAGGTGCTGGCGCTCGGCTTTCGCTTGCAGCCGGTTGGGCGCAGCTGCTGCCGGTGGGAGGGGCCTAAGCTAAGGAGGCCGGGCGGCTGGCGCCCCCTGCGGCTGCGGTCGTTGTCGGGCCGTTGACAGAAGATCAAAGAGCAGGGCCCCCGCCCGGGACTGGCAGGAAGGCAGGCGGGCAGGCAAGAGAGTGGGGGAGCAGAGTCCCGCGGCAGGCCTCTGGCTGCAGGGAGGCCGGCAGCTGCGCGGGTCCCGGGCTCCAGAGGAGTCGGCCTGCGCCACTGTGCGCCAGCGGAACGCCCGCGCGTCGGTCCGCGCCTTTGTGGGCATCGCTTCTCGGCCTTTTGGCTAAGATCAAGTGTAGTATCTGTTCTTATCAGTTTAATATCTGATACGTCCCCCATCGGGGGACCACATATTAAACGGATTTTTGGAACAGGGAGCTGGATCAGGAGCTTGCTCCGTCCTCTCCACGCATCGGCCCGGTATTGCAGCGCCTCCGGGAGCGGTGCACCACCTTCTCTCAGCGGTGAAAAGACAGACGTAGGTAGGTAGCGAGCGAGCAAGCGAAGTGGACTGGAGCTCCTTCTTCTCGGGTCTCGTCCCTCGTCCCCCATCTGTGTGTCTCTGTGTTCTGTCTCTCTCTCGCCCTCTCGGTTCCCGTGCTCCCTCTGTGCGCTTTCCCGCGTCTCGACTCTCTGGGCAAGCAGGCCGGCCCCCTTTTCGGCTCCCGTGCGTTTTCCCTCCAAAAAACTTAGGTTTTTCAGCCTTTTCCCAGGGAGGCAGGCGTGGCTTGCTTGCTTGCTTGCTTGCTTGCTTGCTTGCGTGTGTGTCCGTCCCCGTCCCTGCAGGCGGGCCCCTTTCGACAGCTGGGCGTTTTCCCTCCAAAAAACTTAGTATATCCACCTTTTCTTTCTTTTGTTTCGGCAGGCAGGCGTGTGTGCGCGCGCGTCCCCGTCCCTCCCTCCCTCCCGAGAGAGAGCTGCCCCTTGCCTCTGCCCGCAGGTGCTGGCGCTCGGCTTTCGCTTGCAGCCGGTTGGGCGCAGCTGCTGCCGGTGGGAGGGGCCTAAGCTAAGGAGGCCGGGCGGCTGGCGCCCCCTGCGGCTGCGGTCGTTGTCGGGCCGTTGACAGAAGATCAAAGAGCAGGGCCCCCGCCCGGGACTGGCAGGAAGGCAGGCGGGCAGGCAAGAGAGTGGGGGAGCAGAGTCCCGCGGCAGGCCTCTGGCTGCAGGGAGGCCGGCAGCTGCGCGGGTCCCGGGCTCCAGAGGAGTCGGCCTGCGCCACTGTGCGCCAGCGGAACGCCCGCGCGTCGGTCCGCGCCTTTGTGGGCATCGCTTCTCGGCCTTTTGGCTAAGATCAAGTGTAGTATCTGTTCTTATCAGTTTAATATCTGATACGTCCCCCATCGGGGGACCACATATTAAACGGATTTTTGGAACAGGGAGCTGGATCAGGAGCTTGCTCCGTCCTCTCCACGCATCGGCCCGGTATTGCAGCGCCTCCGGGAGCGGTGCACCACCTTCTCTCAGCGGTGAAAAGACAGACGTAGGTAGGTAGCGAGCGAGCAAGCGAAGTGGACTGGAGCTCCTTCTTCTCGGGTCTCGTCCCTCGTCCCCCATCTGTGTGTCTCTGTGTTCTGTCTCTCTCTCGCCCTCTCGGTTCCCGTGCTCCCTCTGTGCGCTTTCCCGCGTCTCGACTCTCTGGGCAAGCAGGCCGGCCCCCTTTTCGGCTCCCGTGCGTTTTCCCTCCAAAAAACTTAGGTTTTTCAGCCTTTTCCCAGGGAGGCAGGCGTGGCTTGCTTGCTTGCTTGCTTGCTTGCTTGCTTGCGTGTGTGTCCGTCCCCGTCCCTGCAGGCGGGCCCCTTTCGACAGCTGGGCGTTTTCCCTCCAAAAAACTTAGTATATCCACCTTTTCTTTCTTTTGTTTCGGCAGGCAGGCGTGTGTGCGCGCGCGTCCCCGTCCCTCCCTCCCTCCCGAGAGAGAGCTGCCCCTTGCCTCTGCCCGCAGGTGCTGGCGCTCGGCTTTCGCTTGCAGCCGGTTGGGCGCAGCTGCTGCCGGTGGGAGGGGCCTAAGCTAAGGAGGCCGGGCGGCTGGCGCCCCCTGCGGCTGCGGTCGTTGTCGGGCCGTTGACAGAAGATCAAAGAGCAGGGCCCCCGCCCGGGACTGGCAGGAAGGCAGGCGGGCAGGCAAGAGAGTGGGGGAGCAGAGTCCCGCGGCAGGCCTCTGGCTGCAGGGAGGCCGGCAGCTGCGCGGGTCCCGGGCTCCAGAGGAGTCGGCCTGCGCCACTGTGCGCCAGCGGAACGCCCGCGCGTCGGTCCGCGCCTTTGTGGGCATCGCTTCTCGGCCTTTTGGCTAAGATCAAGTGTAGTATCTGTTCTTATCAGTTTAATATCTGATACGTCCCCCATCGGGGGACCACATATTAAACGGATTTTTGGAACAGGGAGCTGGATCAGGAGCTTGCTCCGTCCTCTCCACGCATCGGCCCGGTATTGCAGCGCCTCCGGGAGCGGTGCACCACCTTCTCTCAGCGGTGAAAAGACAGACGTAGGTAGGTAGCGAGCGAGCAAGCGAAGTGGACTGGAGCTCCTTCTTCTCGGGTCTCGTCCCTCGTCCCCCATCTGTGTGTCTCTGTGTTCTGTCTCTCTCTCGCCCTCTCGGTTCCCGTGCTCCCTCTGTGCGCTTTCCCGCGTCTCGACTCTCTGGGCAAGCAGGCCGGCCCCCTTTTCGGCTCCCGTGCGTTTTCCCTCCAAAAAACTTAGGTTTTTCAGCCTTTTCCCAGGGAGGCAGGCGTGGCTTGCTTGCTTGCTTGCTTGCTTGCTTGCTTGCGTGTGTGTCCGTCCCCGTCCCTGCAGGCGGGCCCCTTTCGACAGCTGGGCGTTTTCCCTCCAAAAAACTTAGTATATCCACCTTTTCTTTCTTTTGTTTCGGCAGGCAGGCGTGTGTGCGCGCGCGTCCCCGTCCCTCCCTCCCTCCCGAGAGAGAGCTGCCCCTTGCCTCTGCCCGCAGGTGCTGGCGCTCGGCTTTCGCTTGCAGCCGGTTGGGCGCAGCTGCTGCCGGTGGGAGGGGCCTAAGCTAAGGAGGCCGGGCGGCTGGCGCCCCCTGCGGCTGCGGTCGTTGTCGGGCCGTTGACAGAAGATCAAAGAGCAGGGCCCCCGCCCGGGACTGGCAGGAAGGCAGGCGGGCAGGCAAGAGAGTGGGGGAGCAGAGTCCCGCGGCAGGCCTCTGGCTGCAGGGAGGCCGGCAGCTGCGCGGGTCCCGGGCTCCAGAGGAGTCGGCCTGCGCCACTGTGCGCCAGCGGAACGCCCGCGCGTCGGTCCGCGCCTTTGTGGGCATCGCTTCTCGGCCTTTTGGCTAAGATCAAGTGTAGTATCTGTTCTTATCAGTTTAATATCTGATACGTCCCCCATCGGGGGACCACATATTAAACGGATTTTTGGAACAGGGAGCTGGATCAGGAGCTTGCTCCGTCCTCTCCACGCATCGGCCCGGTATTGCAGCGCCTCCGGGAGCGGTGCACCACCTTCTCTCAGCGGTGAAAAGACAGACGTAGGTAGGTAGCGAGCGAGCAAGCGAAGTGGACTGGAGCTCCTTCTTCTCGGGTCTCGTCCCTCGTCCCCCATCTGTGTGTCTCTGTGTTCTGTCTCTCTCTCGCCCTCTCGGTTCCCGTGCTCCCTCTGTGCGCTTTCCCGCGTCTCGACTCTCTGGGCAAGCAGGCCGGCCCCCTTTTCGGCTCCCGTGCGTTTTCCCTCCAAAAAACTTAGGTTTTTCAGCCTTTTCCCAGGGAGGCAGGCGTGGCTTGCTTGCTTGCTTGCTTGCTTGCTTGCTTGCGTGTGTGTCCGTCCCCGTCCCTGCAGGCGGGCCCCTTTCGACAGCTGGGCGTTTTCCCTCCAAAAAACTTAGTATATCCACCTTTTCTTTCTTTTGTTTCGGCAGGCAGGCGTGTGTGCGCGCGCGTCCCCGTCCCTCCCTCCCTCCCGAGAGAGAGCTGCCCCTTGCCTCTGCCCGCAGGTGCTGGCGCTCGGCTTTCGCTTGCAGCCGGTTGGGCGCAGCTGCTGCCGGTGGGAGGGGCCTAAGCTAAGGAGGCCGGGCGGCTGGCGCCCCCTGCGGCTGCGGTCGTTGTCGGGCCGTTGACAGAAGATCAAAGAGCAGGGCCCCCGCCCGGGACTGGCAGGAAGGCAGGCGGGCAGGCAAGAGAGTGGGGGAGCAGAGTCCCGCGGCAGGCCTCTGGCTGCAGGGAGGCCGGCAGCTGCGCGGGTCCCGGGCTCCAGAGGAGTCGGCCTGCGCCACTGTGCGCCAGCGGAACGCCCGCGCGTCGGTCCGCGCCTTTGTGGGCATCGCTTCTCGGCCTTTTGGCTAAGATCAAGTGTAGTATCTGTTCTTATCAGTTTAATATCTGATACGTCCCCCATCGGGGGACCACATATTAAACGGATTTTTGGAACAGGGAGCTGGATCAGGAGCTTGCTCCGTCCTCTCCACGCATCGGCCCGGTATTGCAGCGCCTCCGGGAGCGGTGCACCACCTTCTCTCAGCGGTGAAAAGACAGACGTAGGTAGGTAGCGAGCGAGCAAGCGAAGTGGACTGGAGCTCCTTCTTCTCGGGTCTCGTCCCTCGTCCCCCATCTGTGTGTCTCTGTGTTCTGTCTCTCTCTCGCCCTCTCGGTTCCCGTGCTCCCTCTGTGCGCTTTCCCGCGTCTCGACTCTCTGGGCAAGCAGGCCGGCCCCCTTTTCGGCTCCCGTGCGTTTTCCCTCCAAAAAACTTAGGTTTTTCAGCCTTTTCCCAGGGAGGCAGGCGTGGCTTGCTTGCTTGCTTGCTTGCTTGCTTGCTTGCGTGTGTGTCCGTCCCCGTCCCTGCAGGCGGGCCCCTTTCGACAGCTGGGCGTTTTCCCTCCAAAAAACTTAGTATATCCACCTTTTCTTTCTTTTGTTTCGGCAGGCAGGCGTGTGTGCGCGCGCGTCCCCGTCCCTCCCTCCCTCCCGAGAGAGAGCTGCCCCTTGCCTCTGCCCGCAGGTGCTGGCGCTCGGCTTTCGCTTGCAGCCGGTTGGGCGCAGCTGCTGCCGGTGGGAGGGGCCTAAGCTAAGGAGGCCGGGCGGCTGGCGCCCCCTGCGGCTGCGGTCGTTGTCGGGCCGTTGACAGAAGATCAAAGAGCAGGGCCCCCGCCCGGGACTGGCAGGAAGGCAGGCGGGCAGGCAAGAGAGTGGGGGAGCAGAGTCCCGCGGCAGGCCTCTGGCTGCAGGGAGGCCGGCAGCTGCGCGGGTCCCGGGCTCCAGAGGAGTCGGCCTGCGCCACTGTGCGCCAGCGGAACGCCCGCGCGTCGGTCCGCGCCTTTGTGGGCATCGCTTCTCGGCCTTTTGGCTAAGATCAAGTGTAGTATCTGTTCTTATCAGTTTAATATCTGATACGTCCCCCATCGGGGGACCACATATTAAACGGATTTTTGGAACAGGGAGCTGGATCAGGAGCTTGCTCCGTCCTCTCCACGCATCGGCCCGGTATTGCAGCGCCTCCGGGAGCGGTGCACCACCTTCTCTCAGCGGTGAAAAGACAGACGTAGGTAGGTAGCGAGCGAGCAAGCGAAGTGGACTGGAGCTCCTTCTTCTCGGGTCTCGTCCCTCGTCCCCCATCTGTGTGTCTCTGTGTTCTGTCTCTCTCTCGCCCTCTCGGTTCCCGTGCTCCCTCTGTGCGCTTTCCCGCGTCTCGACTCTCTGGGCAAGCAGGCCGGCCCCCTTTTCGGCTCCCGTGCGTTTTCCCTCCAAAAAACTTAGGTTTTTCAGCCTTTTCCCAGGGAGGCAGGCGTGGCTTGCTTGCTTGCTTGCTTGCTTGCTTGCTTGCGTGTGTGTCCGTCCCCGTCCCTGCAGGCGGGCCCCTTTCGACAGCTGGGCGTTTTCCCTCCAAAAAACTTAGTATATCCACCTTTTCTTTCTTTTGTTTCGGCAGGCAGGCGTGTGTGCGCGCGCGTCCCCGTCCCTCCCTCCCTCCCGAGAGAGAGCTGCCCCTTGCCTCTGCCCGCAGGTGCTGGCGCTCGGCTTTCGCTTGCAGCCGGTTGGGCGCAGCTGCTGCCGGTGGGAGGGGCCTAAGCTAAGGAGGCCGGGCGGCTGGCGCCCCCTGCGGCTGCGGTCGTTGTCGGGCCGTTGACAGAAGATCAAAGAGCAGGGCCCCCGCCCGGGACTGGCAGGAAGGCAGGCGGGCAGGCAAGAGAGTGGGGGAGCAGAGTCCCGCGGCAGGCCTCTGGCTGCAGGGAGGCCGGCAGCTGCGCGGGTCCCGGGCTCCAGAGGAGTCGGCCTGCGCCACTGTGCGCCAGCGGAACGCCCGCGCGTCGGTCCGCGCCTTTGTGGGCATCGCTTCTCGGCCTTTTGGCTAAGATCAAGTGTAGTATCTGTTCTTATCAGTTTAATATCTGATACGTCCCCCATCGGGGGACCACATATTAAACGGATTTTTGGAACAGGGAGCTGGATCAGGAGCTTGCTCCGTCCTCTCCACGCATCGGCCCGGTATTGCAGCGCCTCCGGGAGCGGTGCACCACCTTCTCTCAGCGGTGAAAAGACAGACGTAGGTAGGTAGCGAGCGAGCAAGCGAAGTGGACTGGAGCTCCTTCTTCTCGGGTCTCGTCCCTCGTCCCCCATCTGTGTGTCTCTGTGTTCTGTCTCTCTCTCGCCCTCTCGGTTCCCGTGCTCCCTCTGTGCGCTTTCCCGCGTCTCGACTCTCTGGGCAAGCAGGCCGGCCCCCTTTTCGGCTCCCGTGCGTTTTCCCTCCAAAAAACTTAGGTTTTTCAGCCTTTTCCCAGGGAGGCAGGCGTGGCTTGCTTGCTTGCTTGCTTGCTTGCTTGCTTGCGTGTGTGTCCGTCCCCGTCCCTGCAGGCGGGCCCCTTTCGACAGCTGGGCGTTTTCCCTCCAAAAAACTTAGTATATCCACCTTTTCTTTCTTTTGTTTCGGCAGGCAGGCGTGTGTGCGCGCGCGTCCCCGTCCCTCCCTCCCTCCCGAGAGAGAGCTGCCCCTTGCCTCTGCCCGCAGGTGCTGGCGCTCGGCTTTCGCTTGCAGCCGGTTGGGCGCAGCTGCTGCCGGTGGGAGGGGCCTAAGCTAAGGAGGCCGGGCGGCTGGCGCCCCCTGCGGCTGCGGTCGTTGTCGGGCCGTTGACAGAAGATCAAAGAGCAGGGCCCCCGCCCGGGACTGGCAGGAAGGCAGGCGGGCAGGCAAGAGAGTGGGGGAGCAGAGTCCCGCGGCAGGCCTCTGGCTGCAGGGAGGCCGGCAGCTGCGCGGGTCCCGGGCTCCAGAGGAGTCGGCCTGCGCCACTGTGCGCCAGCGGAACGCCCGCGCGTCGGTCCGCGCCTTTGTGGGCATCGCTTCTCGGCCTTTTGGCTAAGATCAAGTGTAGTATCTGTTCTTATCAGTTTAATATCTGATACGTCCCCCATCGGGGGACCACATATTAAACGGATTTTTGGAACAGGGAGCTGGATCAGGAGCTTGCTCCGTCCTCTCCACGCATCGGCCCGGTATTGCAGCGCCTCCGGGAGCGGTGCACCACCTTCTCTCAGCGGTGAAAAGACAGACGTAGGTAGGTAGCGAGCGAGCAAGCGAAGTGGACTGGAGCTCCTTCTTCTCGGGTCTCGTCCCTCGTCCCCCATCTGTGTGTCTCTGTGTTCTGTCTCTCTCTCGCCCTCTCGGTTCCCGTGCTCCCTCTGTGCGCTTTCCCGCGTCTCGACTCTCTGGGCAAGCAGGCCGGCCCCCTTTTCGGCTCCCGTGCGTTTTCCCTCCAAAAAACTTAGGTTTTTCAGCCTTTTCCCAGGGAGGCAGGCGTGGCTTGCTTGCTTGCTTGCTTGCTTGCTTGCTTGCGTGTGTGTCCGTCCCCGTCCCTGCAGGCGGGCCCCTTTCGACAGCTGGGCGTTTTCCCTCCAAAAAACTTAGTATATCCACCTTTTCTTTCTTTTGTTTCGGCAGGCAGGCGTGTGTGCGCGCGCGTCCCCGTCCCTCCCTCCCTCCCGAGAGAGAGCTGCCCCTTGCCTCTGCCCGCAGGTGCTGGCGCTCGGCTTTCGCTTGCAGCCGGTTGGGCGCAGCTGCTGCCGGTGGGAGGGGCCTAAGCTAAGGAGGCCGGGCGGCTGGCGCCCCCTGCGGCTGCGGTCGTTGTCGGGCCGTTGACAGAAGATCAAAGAGCAGGGCCCCCGCCCGGGACTGGCAGGAAGGCAGGCGGGCAGGCAAGAGAGTGGGGGAGCAGAGTCCCGCGGCAGGCCTCTGGCTGCAGGGAGGCCGGCAGCTGCGCGGGTCCCGGGCTCCAGAGGAGTCGGCCTGCGCCACTGTGCGCCAGCGGAACGCCCGCGCGTCGGTCCGCGCCTTTGTGGGCATCGCTTCTCGGCCTTTTGGCTAAGATCAAGTGTAGTATCTGTTCTTATCAGTTTAATATCTGATACGTCCCCCATCGGGGGACCACATATTAAACGGATTTTTGGAACAGGGAGCTGGATCAGGAGCTTGCTCCGTCCTCTCCACGCATCGGCCCGGTATTGCAGCGCCTCCGGGAGCGGTGCACCACCTTCTCTCAGCGGTGAAAAGACAGACGTAGGTAGGTAGCGAGCGAGCAAGCGAAGTGGACTGGAGCTCCTTCTTCTCGGGTCTCGTCCCTCGTCCCCCATCTGTGTGTCTCTGTGTTCTGTCTCTCTCTCGCCCTCTCGGTTCCCGTGCTCCCTCTGTGCGCTTTCCCGCGTCTCGACTCTCTGGGCAAGCAGGCCGGCCCCCTTTTCGGCTCCCGTGCGTTTTCCCTCCAAAAAACTTAGGTTTTTCAGCCTTTTCCCAGGGAGGCAGGCGTGGCTTGCTTGCTTGCTTGCTTGCTTGCTTGCTTGCGTGTGTGTCCGTCCCCGTCCCTGCAGGCGGGCCCCTTTCGACAGCTGGGCGTTTTCCCTCCAAAAAACTTAGTATATCCACCTTTTCTTTCTTTTGTTTCGGCAGGCAGGCGTGTGTGCGCGCGCGTCCCCGTCCCTCCCTCCCTCCCGAGAGAGAGCTGCCCCTTGCCTCTGCCCGCAGGTGCTGGCGCTCGGCTTTCGCTTGCAGCCGGTTGGGCGCAGCTGCTGCCGGTGGGAGGGGCCTAAGCTAAGGAGGCCGGGCGGCTGGCGCCCCCTGCGGCTGCGGTCGTTGTCGGGCCGTTGACAGAAGATCAAAGAGCAGGGCCCCCGCCCGGGACTGGCAGGAAGGCAGGCGGGCAGGCAAGAGAGTGGGGGAGCAGAGTCCCGCGGCAGGCCTCTGGCTGCAGGGAGGCCGGCAGCTGCGCGGGTCCCGGGCTCCAGAGGAGTCGGCCTGCGCCACTGTGCGCCAGCGGAACGCCCGCGCGTCGGTCCGCGCCTTTGTGGGCATCGCTTCTCGGCCTTTTGGCTAAGATCAAGTGTAGTATCTGTTCTTATCAGTTTAATATCTGATACGTCCCCCATCGGGGGACCACATATTAAACGGATTTTTGGAACAGGGAGCTGGATCAGGAGCTTGCTCCGTCCTCTCCACGCATCGGCCCGGTATTGCAGCGCCTCCGGGAGCGGTGCACCACCTTCTCTCAGCGGTGAAAAGACAGACGTAGGTAGGTAGCGAGCGAGCAAGCGAAGTGGACTGGAGCTCCTTCTTCTCGGGTCTCGTCCCTCGTCCCCCATCTGTGTGTCTCTGTGTTCTGTCTCTCTCTCGCCCTCTCGGTTCCCGTGCTCCCTCTGTGCGCTTTCCCGCGTCTCGACTCTCTGGGCAAGCAGGCCGGCCCCCTTTTCGGCTCCCGTGCGTTTTCCCTCCAAAAAACTTAGGTTTTTCAGCCTTTTCCCAGGGAGGCAGGCGTGGCTTGCTTGCTTGCTTGCTTGCTTGCTTGCTTGCGTGTGTGTCCGTCCCCGTCCCTGCAGGCGGGCCCCTTTCGACAGCTGGGCGTTTTCCCTCCAAAAAACTTAGTATATCCACCTTTTCTTTCTTTTGTTTCGGCAGGCAGGCGTGTGTGCGCGCGCGTCCCCGTCCCTCCCTCCCTCCCGAGAGAGAGCTGCCCCTTGCCTCTGCCCGCAGGTGCTGGCGCTCGGCTTTCGCTTGCAGCCGGTTGGGCGCAGCTGCTGCCGGTGGGAGGGGCCTAAGCTAAGGAGGCCGGGCGGCTGGCGCCCCCTGCGGCTGCGGTCGTTGTCGGGCCGTTGACAGAAGATCAAAGAGCAGGGCCCCCGCCCGGGACTGGCAGGAAGGCAGGCGGGCAGGCAAGAGAGTGGGGGAGCAGAGTCCCGCGGCAGGCCTCTGGCTGCAGGGAGGCCGGCAGCTGCGCGGGTCCCGGGCTCCAGAGGAGTCGGCCTGCGCCACTGTGCGCCAGCGGAACGCCCGCGCGTCGGTCCGCGCCTTTGTGGGCATCGCTTCTCGGCCTTTTGGCTAAGATCAAGTGTAGTATCTGTTCTTATCAGTTTAATATCTGATACGTCCCCCATCGGGGGACCACATATTAAACGGATTTTTGGAACAGGGAGCTGGATCAGGAGCTTGCTCCGTCCTCTCCACGCATCGGCCCGGTATTGCAGCGCCTCCGGGAGCGGTGCACCACCTTCTCTCAGCGGTGAAAAGACAGACGTAGGTAGGTAGCGAGCGAGCAAGCGAAGTGGACTGGAGCTCCTTCTTCTCGGGTCTCGTCCCTCGTCCCCCATCTGTGTGTCTCTGTGTTCTGTCTCTCTCTCGCCCTCTCGGTTCCCGTGCTCCCTCTGTGCGCTTTCCCGCGTCTCGACTCTCTGGGCAAGCAGGCCGGCCCCCTTTTCGGCTCCCGTGCGTTTTCCCTCCAAAAAACTTAGGTTTTTCAGCCTTTTCCCAGGGAGGCAGGCGTGGCTTGCTTGCTTGCTTGCTTGCTTGCTTGCTTGCGTGTGTGTCCGTCCCCGTCCCTGCAGGCGGGCCCCTTTCGACAGCTGGGCGTTTTCCCTCCAAAAAACTTAGTATATCCACCTTTTCTTTCTTTTGTTTCGGCAGGCAGGCGTGTGTGCGCGCGCGTCCCCGTCCCTCCCTCCCTCCCGAGAGAGAGCTGCCCCTTGCCTCTGCCCGCAGGTGCTGGCGCTCGGCTTTCGCTTGCAGCCGGTTGGGCGCAGCTGCTGCCGGTGGGAGGGGCCTAAGCTAAGGAGGCCGGGCGGCTGGCGCCCCCTGCGGCTGCGGTCGTTGTCGGGCCGTTGACAGAAGATCAAAGAGCAGGGCCCCCGCCCGGGACTGGCAGGAAGGCAGGCGGGCAGGCAAGAGAGTGGGGGAGCAGAGTCCCGCGGCAGGCCTCTGGCTGCAGGGAGGCCGGCAGCTGCGCGGGTCCCGGGCTCCAGAGGAGTCGGCCTGCGCCACTGTGCGCCAGCGGAACGCCCGCGCGTCGGTCCGCGCCTTTGTGGGCATCGCTTCTCGGCCTTTTGGCTAAGATCAAGTGTAGTATCTGTTCTTATCAGTTTAATATCTGATACGTCCCCCATCGGGGGACCACATATTAAACGGATTTTTGGAACAGGGAGCTGGATCAGGAGCTTGCTCCGTCCTCTCCACGCATCGGCCCGGTATTGCAGCGCCTCCGGGAGCGGTGCACCACCTTCTCTCAGCGGTGAAAAGACAGACGTAGGTAGGTAGCGAGCGAGCAAGCGAAGTGGACTGGAGCTCCTTCTTCTCGGGTCTCGTCCCTCGTCCCCCATCTGTGTGTCTCTGTGTTCTGTCTCTCTCTCGCCCTCTCGGTTCCCGTGCTCCCTCTGTGCGCTTTCCCGCGTCTCGACTCTCTGGGCAAGCAGGCCGGCCCCCTTTTCGGCTCCCGTGCGTTTTCCCTCCAAAAAACTTAGGTTTTTCAGCCTTTTCCCAGGGAGGCAGGCGTGGCTTGCTTGCTTGCTTGCTTGCTTGCTTGCTTGCGTGTGTGTCCGTCCCCGTCCCTGCAGGCGGGCCCCTTTCGACAGCTGGGCGTTTTCCCTCCAAAAAACTTAGTATATCCACCTTTTCTTTCTTTTGTTTCGGCAGGCAGGCGTGTGTGCGCGCGCGTCCCCGTCCCTCCCTCCCTCCCGAGAGAGAGCTGCCCCTTGCCTCTGCCCGCAGGTGCTGGCGCTCGGCTTTCGCTTGCAGCCGGTTGGGCGCAGCTGCTGCCGGTGGGAGGGGCCTAAGCTAAGGAGGCCGGGCGGCTGGCGCCCCCTGCGGCTGCGGTCGTTGTCGGGCCGTTGACAGAAGATCAAAGAGCAGGGCCCCCGCCCGGGACTGGCAGGAAGGCAGGCGGGCAGGCAAGAGAGTGGGGGAGCAGAGTCCCGCGGCAGGCCTCTGGCTGCAGGGAGGCCGGCAGCTGCGCGGGTCCCGGGCTCCAGAGGAGTCGGCCTGCGCCACTGTGCGCCAGCGGAACGCCCGCGCGTCGGTCCGCGCCTTTGTGGGCATCGCTTCTCGGCCTTTTGGCTAAGATCAAGTGTAGTATCTGTTCTTATCAGTTTAATATCTGATACGTCCCCCATCGGGGGACCACATATTAAACGGATTTTTGGAACAGGGAGCTGGATCAGGAGCTTGCTCCGTCCTCTCCACGCATCGGCCCGGTATTGCAGCGCCTCCGGGAGCGGTGCACCACCTTCTCTCAGCGGTGAAAAGACAGACGTAGGTAGGTAGCGAGCGAGCAAGCGAAGTGGACTGGAGCTCCTTCTTCTCGGGTCTCGTCCCTCGTCCCCCATCTGTGTGTCTCTGTGTTCTGTCTCTCTCTCGCCCTCTCGGTTCCCGTGCTCCCTCTGTGCGCTTTCCCGCGTCTCGACTCTCTGGGCAAGCAGGCCGGCCCCCTTTTCGGCTCCCGTGCGTTTTCCCTCCAAAAAACTTAGGTTTTTCAGCCTTTTCCCAGGGAGGCAGGCGTGGCTTGCTTGCTTGCTTGCTTGCTTGCTTGCTTGCGTGTGTGTCCGTCCCCGTCCCTGCAGGCGGGCCCCTTTCGACAGCTGGGCGTTTTCCCTCCAAAAAACTTAGTATATCCACCTTTTCTTTCTTTTGTTTCGGCAGGCAGGCGTGTGTGCGCGCGCGTCCCCGTCCCTCCCTCCCTCCCGAGAGAGAGCTGCCCCTTGCCTCTGCCCGCAGGTGCTGGCGCTCGGCTTTCGCTTGCAGCCGGTTGGGCGCAGCTGCTGCCGGTGGGAGGGGCCTAAGCTAAGGAGGCCGGGCGGCTGGCGCCCCCTGCGGCTGCGGTCGTTGTCGGGCCGTTGACAGAAGATCA
Source organism: Lepisosteus platostomus (assembly GCF_059453375.1). Taxonomy (NCBI): domain Eukaryota; kingdom Metazoa; phylum Chordata; class Actinopteri; order Semionotiformes; family Lepisosteidae; genus Lepisosteus; species Lepisosteus platostomus. Next base: position 67,604 of record NW_028291524.1, on the reverse strand, counting down.
AAGAGCAGGGCCCCCGCCCGGGACTGGCAGGAAGGCAGGCGGGCAGGCAAGAGAGTGGGGGAGCAGAGTCCCGCGGCAGGCCTCTGGCTGCAGGGAGGCCGGCAGCTGCGCGGGTCCCGGGCTCCAGAGGAGTCGGCCTGCGCCACTGTGCGCCAGCGGAACGCCCGCGCGTCGGTCCGCGCCTTTGTGGGCATCGCTTCTCGGCCTTTTGGCTTAGATCTGATAGCACGTGGCATGCCCGCGGCTAGAGGACTAAGTCAGGGGAAGAGAAGACGACGGCGGGGAAGAAGACGACGGCGGTGACGGCGGTGACGGCGAGGAAGGAGAAGGAGAGCCAGCCGGGAGACGGAGGAGAACCTTACCGGAGGAGGAAGGAGGCCGAGGGTCCACAAGCTACCACGGGTAGTCGCTCTGGGTTGAGCCCAGAGGGCGAAGTGGGGCTTCCGGATGGCGGCGGCAGCAGAGACGGCGGCGGCGGGTGAGTGGACCCGCGACTCGGCGGTTGGGCACCCTCTGTCCCGAGAGGGGCAGATGCGGCGCACAGTGCGCTTCGTGGTGAAGACCAAGGAAGAAAAGGAGAATTGGAAGAACAGGGACAAGTTCGAACAGGATGTATTGTTTCGCGCTCTGGGAGTTCAGGTGAAGGACATTACCAGTTTGCAGGACTTTGTGAACAAGGGAATATTTGATTTAACCATGGAGTCGGATAAGCTGTGTGAGGCCGTGTGGCGTAAGGCCCAATTTGGCAAAGACTATGTTCCACTGAAGAATTTTCTGATAGAACCGCTCTTTGCAAGGGAACTGCGGACTCTCACCGTACATGTGTTTAATACACTGCTACCAGAGAGAGACGTTGCGATGTTTCTATCAAGATTTGTAGACATTCAGGGGGCAGGAGTTAAAGTGATAGATCGGGTGGGAGTCTGGACCGGGAAGAGGAGGTATATGGTCAGGCTCAGACCGAAGCCATCGGGGGACGAGGGAGTCTTACACCCTCCTGCCTTCTTTAGAATTGGTTCAAACAGGGGTTACCTATTCTACCCTGGCCAGCCACTGACCTGTAAAAAGTGTTTGCAGTTGGGACATATTGCAGCGAACTGTCCGGGGGGACTCTGCAGGAGGTGTGGTATGGCAGGTCACGAGGCTAAAAACTGTGAACAAGTCATGACCTGCGATTTGTGTGGGTCTGCTGGACATATGTATCGTTCATGTCCCAGGAAACGAAAAAGTTTTGCGGACATTGTGAAGGTTCCCGTTGAGGACCCGAGGCTGGACTTACCGGGCCCATCGGGCGGACCAGTAATCTTCCGGGGGTCTCAGGGGAAACCTGAGGAGGGAGGCAAGGGAGGTCGGGGGCAAAATGTTGAGAAGGCGGGTGGAGAGGTTTCGGAGCCTGTAAAATCCAGATCTTGGGCAGATATGGTCCCTGAGGAGAGGCCAGAGTCTCCTAGCTGGTCTCCAGTCTTGAGCAGGTCTGCTAAAAGGAAGGGAGAGAGAAGGTCAAAGGGTCCTGATTTGCGCCGGGCCCGAATTAGCACTCAAAATCGGTTTCAGGCACTGCCTATAGAGACTCCAGGCAGTGACTCTGATGGAGTAGAGGAGAAGGGTAGTGAGGAGATGGTTTTAAGATCAGACAAAACCCCGGTATTAGCAGTAGAAAGAGAGGGTGGTGAGGGGGGGGTGGTTAGGAGACCATGTAAGAAGGCCTCAGGAAGAGTTAGAGTGCAAAAGAAGGGCCCAGAGGAAAGCCTAGAGGCGGAAAGTGGTGATCCTATTGCTGCTATGGCCACCCCTGCAGAAATGGAGGAGGTGGTGGTCAGCGAAGAACCCATCCCGCCTGGGCAAGGTGACCCAAACGTAAGTAGTGAGGGGAGCGAAGCAGAACCAGGAGGCAAGGCGGAGACGGAGAAATCCGGTCACTCACAGGAATCCGAGGATCCAGAGTGTGAGATGTCTTCCTCGGGAGAGGAGAGCTCGCAGAACTCCGGGGAGGAGGAGAGTGATCCGGCATCTGGGGAATCAGGGTATCCAGTGGTTAGCCGGGCAGGTGAGGTGGAAGTACAAGCTCTCCACGACCCGCCATGAATTGTTTAATTTGTACGGTTAATGTCAGGGGATTGAGGAGCCCTGTGAAGCGGGCGGGCGTCTTCGATGATCTCGGAAGGCGCCGGTTCGGCTTTTGTTTTCTCCAGGAGGTCCATTTAGGATCGCAGGGGGACATTAGAGCTTTTAAGAAAGAGTGGCAAATAGGACAGTCTTGGTGGAGTATTGGGGGCGTGCACTCTTCAGGGGTGGGGATTTTGTGTGGTTTGTCGAATTTTGTGTGTAATGATGTCCTTTCGGTTGTTCCGGGGCGGTTATTGGTTGTTGATGGGGTGTGGGATGGCTTAAAGGTACGCCTGATTGCGGTATATGGGCCGGCGGAAAGACGCCTACAGGCGGATTTTGTTAAGTCAATCGAGCCACTCCTTTACACAAATAGAACGGTGATTATGGGCGGAGATTTTAATATAGATATCGGCGACACAAATAGGGCAGGGGCACGTGTCTTGAGGGAGCTGGTAGCAAACTTTAAGTTGCAGGATGGCTTTGGCATTCCTGGCCCGACCTCTAAAAACTACACCTGGAGCAACGGCAGGGACAGTTTTAGAAGACTGGATTATATCTTCACCACCATGCGAGGGTCATCACGGGCTGGACAGGTAACTCCAGTGTGGTTTTCTGATCACATGCTGCTGTCTGTCTATATGACCTCTGACAACTCCGGGCCTAGATCAGGCTTCTGGAGATTAAACATCAAGGTATTGTCGGAGGTCGAGTATCGAAGTCAGATAACGACGGTATTGGAGACTTTCGATAACAGTAGATGGAAATTTACATCTGCAGTAAACTGGTGGGAGGCGTGTAAGAGGGCAGTGCGTAGGGCATCTATTAGATTTTGCCGTGTCAGGAAAAAGCAGGAAAAGGAAGAAATAGACCAGCTGCAATGTGAACTGCAGAATCTGTATGAAGCATTTAATCAAGGTAAGGCATTTGATGCACAGAAGGCTGCAGAGCTTAGACATAAAATGAAAGAATGGTGGACAACAAGAGCTAGGGATTTTCTTTTTAGGATTAAAGGTAACCTAATAGAAAATAACGAGAAGTGCTCGGCTCTTTTCTTTAGTTCGGTGCGAGCTAGGCAAGCACGGACATTGATCGAAGGTTTAAAACAGAAAGATGGGACTGTTACTTTTGACCCATTGGGTATGGTGAGTTGTGCGTCGAATTTTTATCAAGAGCTGTTTGTGGAAAAATCGGTGAACACTGGCGTGTGGGAAGAACTACTGTCAGGGATAGGTAAGAAGATCGTGAGCGCCGATGATTTAGATGGCGACGTGTCAGGTGAGGAGCTAAAGGAAGCAATGTCGGGGTTGCGGAAGGGCACTGCTCCGGGTATAGATGGTCTGCCTATTGATTTTTATTCAGTGTTTTGGGCTACCTTGCAGCCTATGCTTCTGGAGGTTTTTAAGGAGATCCTGATGTCAGGAGAACTTGCAGGGACTATGAAAAAGGGAATCTTAACTCTGGTTTACAAAAAAGGCCCTAAGGAAGATTTGGAAAACTGGAGGCCGATCCAACTGCTCTGCACCGATTATAAGATCTTGGCTAGGGTGCTAAGCAGGCGGCTGAGGAAGGTGATGCCCAATTTAGTCTGTAGAGAACAGACGTGTAGCGTCGAAGGTAGGAAGCTGTTTTGGAATCTTCAGCTTGTACGAGATGCCATCGAATGGGTAGAGGAGAGGGGCCTCGAGCTTATGCTAGTTAATTTGGACCAAAGTAAAGCTTTCGACAGGGTCCATCACCCCTTCCTGTGGGAGGTTCTTAAAAGATTAGGAATCAGCGAGAGTTTTATTCGATGGGTTAAGATACTATACAACAAGGTTGTCAGCAAGGTCAGTGTTAATGGAAGGTTGGGGACAGGGTTTGTGGTGAGTTGTGGTGTGAGGCAGGGGTGCCCCCTGTCCCCTTTACTTTATGTATTATACTTGGAGCCCTTCCTGCAACAGATCCGAAGCGACCCCTGGGTGGAAGGTGTGGTAGTTCCCGGTAGTGGTGGGCTACAGGCAAAAATTGCGGCCTATGCAGATGACGTAACGCTGCTTCTTACCTCAGACAGGAGTCTTCTCCAAGTTCTGCAGATTGTGGATAAGATGACGGCAGCCACAGGAGCACTGCTCAATAAAAGTAAGTGCGCGGTTAAATATTTTGGTAAATGGAAAGACAGACAAGATGTGGTCGGAGGCCTCACGCTGGAATCAGGTCCCATTAAGATCTTGGGCATCAGTTTCCTGTCCAGTGGCTCTGCCATAGCTAACTGGGAAAACAAGCTTTCTAAAGTAAAGCAAAAACTGGGGTTGTGGCAGAGCAGACCCTTGACGTACGTAGGGAAAGTGCTGGTGGTGAAAGTGGATGTCCTGCCGTTGCTCCTTCACCTGGCCTGGGTGTTCCCGCTGCCTCCCAGGTTTCGTAAAGACCTGGTGAGGGCTATCTTCCGTTTCATCTGGGGCGGAGGGTACGAATACATCAAGCGGGTGGACATGTGCAGGCCGGTGGAAGAGGGAGGCAGAGCGGTGCCTGACTTGCCGGTAAAATTGGACGCCTTGTTTGTCGCCGGTTTGTGCAAGATTTTACATGAAAGTCCGGACCACCTGTGTGTTTATTTCACTCGTTTGTGGTTTTCGTCTGCTGTGAAGCACTTGGTGGTCTGGACTAACACGACACCGAAAGCAGAGAAATTACCATGGCACTACAAACATGCAGTGCAGTGGTTGAAGAAGTACCCAGGTGCTAAAGAAGGGGTTGTGTCTGTAAATCACAAAGCACTGTACCAACTCGCAACAACTAGAGAGGATTCAGCAGTGGTGGGTATTACAGAGGAAGTGTGGAGGCAGAACCAGCCAGTAGGATTAGAAAATAAACTGAAAGATCTGAATTGGTTCATCCTGTGGAAGAGGCTCCCGGTCAGGGAGACGCTACACCGCCACAGCCTCTCTAGACAGGACAAATGTCCACGTTCTGATTGTAGTGAGACAGAAACAATTCAACATGTGTTGTGGGATTGTGATTTTGCACGACGGGTCTGGGATCTGTGTGGGGGGGTTCTGAGAAAGGTTAAACCGGATTTTAATGTAACAAGTCATGTGATACTGCGGGGGATTTCGAAACCGCGCCGATGGGGACAAAGTTTTTTGTTATGTCTGTTAATCAGTCTGGTCAAATATCATCTTTGGGCTTCACGCAAGGACCTTACAGAGCACGGAGTGAGTGGAGCGCCATCTGCTGTGGTATACAAAGCAAAGCACGATATAATCTGTCGGGTGAAATGGGATATTTTGCGGTGGGGATTCGCTGCGGCGAAAGAGAGGTGGAAGGGGTTATTTTCATTAGTATGACATGGTTTCGGGGTTGTTGCTGATTGTTGTTTGTGGTTTTGTATCTTTATAATAAAAAAAAAAAAAAAAAATCTGTTCTTATCAGTTTAATATCTGATACGTCCCCCATCGGGGGACCACATATTAAACGGATTTTTGGAACAGGGAGCTGGATCAGGAGCTTGCTCCGTCCTCTCCACGCATCGGCCCGGTATTGCAGCGCCTCCGGGAGCGGTGCACCACCTTCTCTCAGCGGTGAAAAGACAGACGTAGGTAGGTAGCGAGCGAGCAAGCGAAGTGGACTGGAGCTCCTTCTTCTCGGGTCTCGTCCCTCGTCCCCCATCTGTGTGTCTCTGTGTTCTGTCTCTCTCTCGCCCTCTCGGTTCCCGTGCTCCCTCTGTGCGCTTTCCCGCGTCTCGACTCTCTGGGCAAGCAGGCCGGCCCCCTTTTCGGCTCCCGTGCGTTTTCCCTCCAAAAAACTTAGGTTTTTCAGCCTTTTCCCAGGGAGGCAGGCGTGGCTTGCTTGCTTGCTTGCTTGCTTGCTTGCTTGCGTGTGTGTCCGTCCCCGTCCCTGCAGGCGGGCCCCTTTCGACAGCTGGGCGTTTTCCCTCCAAAAAACTTAGTATATCCACCTTTTCTTTCTTTTGTTTCGGCAGGCAGGCGTGTGTGCGCGCGCGTCCCCGTCCCTCCCTCCCTCCCGAGAGAGAGCTGCCCCTTGCCTCTGCCCGCAGGTGCTGGCGCTCGGCTTTCGCTTGCAGCCGGTTGGGCGCAGCTGCTGCCGGTGGGAGGGGCCTAAGCTAAGGAGGCCGGGCGGCTGGCGCCCCCTGCGGCTGCGGTCGTTGTCGGGCCGTTGACAGAAGATCAAAGAGCAGGGCCCCCGCCCGGGACTGGCAGGAAGGCAGGCGGGCAGGCAAGAGAGTGGGGGAGCAGAGTCCCGCGGCAGGCCTCTGGCTGCAGGGAGGCCGGCAGCTGCGCGGGTCCCGGGCTCCAGAGGAGTCGGCCTGCGCCACTGTGCGCCAGCGGAACGCCCGCGCGTCGGTCCGCGCCTTTGTGGGCATCGCTTCTCGGCCTTTTGGCTAAGATCAAGTGTAGTATCTGTTCTTATCAGTTTAATATCTGATACGTCCCCCATCGGGGGACCACATATTAAACGGATTTTTGGAACAGGGAGCTGGATCAGGAGCTTGCTCCGTCCTCTCCACGCCGCATCGGCCCGGTATTGCAGCGCCTCCGGGAGCGGTGCACCACCTTCTCTCAGCGGTGAAAAGACAGACGTAGGTAGGTAGCGAGCGAGCAAGCGAAGTGGACTGGAGCTCCTTCTTCTCGGGTCTCGTCCCTCGTCCCCCATCTGTGTGTCTCTGTGTTCTGTCTCTCTCTCGCCCTCTCGGTTCCCGTGCTCCCTCTGTGCGCTTTCCCGCGTCTCGACTCTCTGGGCAAGCAGGCCGGCCCCCTTTTCGGCTCCCGTGCGTTTTCCCTCCAAAAAACTTAGGTTTTTCAGCCTTTTCCCAGGGAGGCAGGCGTGGCTTGCTTGCTTGCTTGCTTGCTTGCTTGCTTGCGTGTGTGTCCGTCCCCGTCCCTGCAGGCGGGCCCCTTTCGACAGCTGGGCGTTTTCCCTCCAAAAAACTTAGTATATCCACCTTTTCTTTCTTTTGTTTCGGCAGGCAGGCGTGTGTGCGCGCGCGTCCCCCGTCCCTCCCTCCCTCCCGAGAGAGAGCTGCCCCTTGCCTCTGCCCGCAGGTGCTGGCGCTCGGCTTTCGCTTGCAGCCGGTTGGGCGCAGCTGCTGCCGGTGGGAGGGGCCTAAGCTAAGGAGGCCGGGCGGCTGGCGCCCCCTGCGGCTGCGGTCGTTGTCGGGCCGTTGACAGAAGATCAAAGAGCAGGGCCCCCGCCCGGGACTGGCAGGAAGGCAGGCGGGCAGGCAAGAGAGTGGGGGAGCAGAGTCCCGCGGCAGGCCTCTGGCTGCAGGGAGGCCGGCAGCTGCGCGGGTCCCGGGCTCCAGAGGAGTCGGCCTGCGCCACTGTGCGCCAGCGGAACGCCCGCGCGTCGGTCCGCGCCTTTGTGGGCATCGCTTCTCGGCCTTTTGGCTAAGATCAAGTGTAGTATCTGTTCTTATCAGTTTAATATCTGATACGTCCCCCATCGGGGGACCACATATTAAACGGATTTTTGGAACAGGGAGCTGGATCAGGAGCTTGCTCCGTCCTCTCCACGCATCGGCCCGGTATTGCAGCGCCTCCGGGAGCGGTGCACCACCTTCTCTCAGCGGTGAAAAGACAGACGTAGGTAGGTAGCGAGCGAGCAAGCGAAGTGGACTGGAGCTCCTTCTTCTCGGGTCTCGTCCCTCGTCCCCCATCTGTGTGTCTCTGTGTTCTGTCTCTCTCTCGCCCTCTCGGTTCCCGTGCTCCCTCTGTGCGCTTTCCCGCGTCTCGACTCTCTGGGCAAGCAGGCCGGCCCCCTTTTCGGCTCCCGTGCGTTTTCCCTCCAAAAAACTTAGGTTTTCAGCCTTTTCCCAGGGAGGCAGGCGTGGCTTGCTTGCTTGCTTGCTTGCTTGCTTGCTTGCGTGTGTGTCCGTCCCCGTCCCTGCAGGCGGGCCCCTTTCGACAGCTGGGCGTTTTCCCTCCAAAAAACTTAGTATATCCACCTTTTCTTTCTTTTGTTTCGGCAGGCAGGCGTGTGTGCGCGCGCGTCCCCGTCCCTCCCTCCCTCCCGAGAGAGAGCTGCCCCTTGCCTCTGCCCGCAGGTGCTGGCGCTCGGCTTTCGCTTGCAGCCGGTTGGGCGCAGCTGCTGCCGGTGGGAGGGGCCTAAGCTAAGGAGGCCGGGCGGCTGGCGCCCCCTGCGGCTGCGGTCGTTGTCGGGCCGTTGACAGAAGATCAAAGAGCAGGGCCCCCGCCCGGGACTGGCAGGAAGGCAGGCGGGCAGGCAAGAGAGTGGGGGAGCAGAGTCCCGCGGCAGGCCTCTGGCTGCAGGGAGGCCGGCAGCTGCGCGGGTCCCGGGCTCCAGAGGAGTCGGCCTGCGCCACTGTGCGCCAGCGGAACGCCCGCGCGTCGGTCCGCGCCTTTGTGGGCATCGCTTCTCGGCCTTTTGGCTAAGATCAAGTGTAGTATCTGTTCTTATCAGTTTAATATCTGATACGTCCCCCATCGGGGGACCACATATTAAACGGATTTTTGGAACAGGGAGCTGGATCAGGAGCTTGCTCCGTCCTCTCCACGCATCGGCCCGGTATTGCAGCGCCTCCGGGAGCGGTGCACCACCTTCTCTCAGCGGTGAAAAGACAGACGTAGGTAGGTAGCGAGCGAGCAAGCGAAGTGGACTGGAGCTCCTTCTTCTCGGGTCTCGTCCCTCGTCCCCCATCTGTGTGTCTCTGTGTTCTGTCTCTCTCTCGCCCTCTCGGTTCCCGTGCTCCCTCTGTGCGCTTTCCCGCGTCTCGACTCTCTGGGCAAGCAGGCCGGCCCCCTTTTCGGCTCCCGTGCGTTTTCCCTCCAAAAAACTTAGGTTTTTCAGCCTTTTCCCAGGGAGGCAGGCGTGGCTTGCTTGCTTGCTTGCTTGCTTGCTTGCTTGCGTGTGTGTCCGTCCCCGTCCCTGCAGGCGGGCCCCTTTCGACAGCTGGGCGTTTTCCCTCCAAAAAACTTAGTATATCCACCTTTTCTTTCTTTTGTTTCGGCAGGCAGGCGTGTGTGCGCGCGCGTCCCCGTCCCTCCCTCCCTCCCGAGAGAGAGCTGCCCCTTGCCTCTGCCCGCAGGTGCTGGCGCTCGGCTTTCGCTTGCAGCCGGTTGGGCGCAGCTGCTGCCGGTGGGAGGGGCCTAAGCTAAGGAGGCCGGGCGGCTGGCGCCCCCTGCGGCTGCGGTCGTTGTCGGGCCGTTGACAGAAGATCAAAGAGCAGGGCCCCCGCCCGGGACTGGCAGGAAGGCAGGCGGGCAGGCAAGAGAGTGGGGGAGCAGAGTCCCGCGGCAGGCCTCTGGCTGCAGGGAGGCCGGCAGCTGCGCGGGTCCCGGGCTCCAGAGGAGTCGGCCTGCGCCACTGTGCGCCAGCGGAACGCCCGCGCGTCGGTCCGCGCCTTTGTGGGCATCGCTTCTCGGCCTTTTGGCTAAGATCAAGTGTAGTATCTGTTCTTATCAGTTTAATATCTGATACGTCCCCCATCGGGGGACCACATATTAAACGGATTTTTGGAACAGGGAGCTGGATCAGGAGCTTGCTCCGTCCTCTCCACGCATCGGCCCGGTATTGCAGCGCCTCCGGGAGCGGTGCACCACCTTCTCTCAGCGGTGAAAAGACAGACGTAGGTAGGTAGCGAGCGAGCAAGCGAAGTGGACTGGAGCTCCTTCTTCTCGGGTCTCGTCCCTCGTCCCCCATCTGTGTGTCTCTGTGTTCTGTCTCTCTCTCGCCCTCTCGGTTCCCGTGCTCCCTCTGTGCGCTTTCCCGCGTCTCGACTCTCTGGGCAAGCAGGCCGGCCCCCTTTTCGGCTCCCGTGCGTTTTCCCTCCAAAAAACTTAGGTTTTTCAGCCTTTTCCCAGGGAGGCAGGCGTGGCTTGCTTGCTTGCTTGCTTGCTTGCTTGCTTGCGTGTGTGTCCGTCCCCGTCCCTGCAGGCGGGCCCCTTTCGACAGCTGGGCGTTTTCCCTCCAAAAAACTTAGTATATCCACCTTTTCTTTCTTTTGTTTCGGCAGGCAGGCGTGTGTGCGCGCGCGTCCCCGTCCCTCCCTCCCTCCCGAGAGAGAGCTGCCCCTTGCCTCTGCCCGCAGGTGCTGGCGCTCGGCTTTCGCTTGCAGCCGGTTGGGCGCAGCTGCTGCCGGTGGGAGGGGCCTAAGCTAAGGAGGCCGGGCGGCTGGCGCCCCCTGCGGCTGCGGTCGTTGTCGGGCCGTTGACAGAAGATCAAAGAGCAGGGCCCCGCCCGGGACTGGCAGGAAGGCAGGCGGGCAGGCAAGAGAGTGGGGGAGCAGAGTCCCGCGGCAGGCCTCTGGCTGCAGGGAGGCCGGCAGCTGCGCGGGTCCCGGGCTCCAGAGGAGTCGGCCTGCGCCACTGTGCGCCAGCGGAACGCCCGCGCGTCGGTCCGCGCCTTTGTGGGCATCGCTTCTCGGCCTTTTGGCTAAGATCAAGTGTAGTATCTGTTCTTATCAGTTTAATATCTGATACGTCCCCCATCGGGGGACCACATATTAAACGGATTTTTGGAACAGGGAGCTGGATCAGGAGCTTGCTCCGTCCTCTCCACGCATCGGCCCGGTATTGCAGCGCCTCCGGGAGCGGTGCACCACCTTCTCTCAGCGGTGAAAAGACAGACGTAGGTAGGTAGCGAGCGAGCAAGCGAAGTGGACTGGAGCTCCTTCTTCTCGGGTCTCGTCCCTCGTCCCCCATCTGTGTGTCTCTGTGTTCTGTCTCTCTCTCGCCCTCTCGGTTCCCGTGCTCCCTCTGTGCGCTTTCCCGCGTCTCGACTCTCTGGGCAAGCAGGCCGGCCCCCTTTTCGGCTCCCGTGCGTTTTCCCTCCAAAAAACTTAGGTTTTTCAGCCTTTTCCCAGGGAGGCAGGCGTGGCTTGCTTGCTTGCTTGCTTGCTTGCTTGCTTGCGTGTGTGTCCGTCCCCGTCCCTGCAGGCGGGCCCCTTTCGACAGCTGGGCGTTTTCCCTCCAAAAAACTTAGTATATCCACCTTTTCTTTCTTTTGTTTCGGCAGGCAGGCGTGTGTGCGCGCGCGTCCCCGTCCCTCCCTCCCTCCCGAGAGAGAGCTGCCCCTTGCCTCTGCCCGCAGGTGCTGGCGCTCGGCTTTCGCTTGCAGCCGGTTGGGCGCAGCTGCTGCCGGTGGGAGGGGCCTAAGCTAAGGAGGCCGGGCGGCTGGCGCCCCCTGCGGCTGCGGTCGTTGTCGGGCCGTTGACAGAAGATCAAAGAGCAGGGCCCCCGCCCGGGACTGGCAGGAAGGCAGGCGGGCAGGCAAGAGAGTGGGGGAGCAGAGTCCCGCGGCAGGCCTCTGGCTGCAGGGAGGCCGGCAGCTGCGCGGGTCCCGGGCTCCAGAGGAGTCGGCCTGCGCCACTGTGCGCCAGCGGAACGCCCGCGCGTCGGTCCGCGCCTTTGTGGGCATCGCTTCTCGGCCTTTTGGCTAAGATCAAGTGTAGTATCTGTTCTTATCAGTTTAATATCTGATACGTCCCCCATCGGGGGACCACATATTAAACGGATTTTTGGAACAGGGAGCTGGATCAGGAGCTTGCTCCGTCCTCTCCACGCATCGGCCCGGTATTGCAGCGCCTCCGGGAGCGGTGCACCACCTTCTCTCAGCGGTGAAAAGACAGACGTAGGTAGGTAGCGAGCGAGCAAGCGAAGTGGACTGGAGCTCCTTCTTCTCGGGTCTCGTCCCTCGTCCCCCATCTGTGTGTCTCTGTGTTCTGTCTCTCTCTCGCCCTCTCGGTTCCCGTGCTCCCTCTGTGCGCTTTCCCGCGTCTCGACTCTCTGGGCAAGCAGGCCGGCCCCCTTTCGGCTCCCGTGCGTTTTCCCTCCAAAAAACTTAGGTTTTTCAGCCTTTTCCCAGGGAGGCAGGCGTGGCTTGCTTGCTTGCTTGCTTGCTTGCTTGCTTGCGTGTGTGTCCGTCCCCGTCCCTGCAGGCGGGCCCCTTTCGACAGCTGGGCGTTTTCCCTCCAAAAAACTTAGTATATCCACCTTTTCTTTCTTTTGTTTCGGCAGGCAGGCGTGTGTGCGCGCGCGTCCCCGTCCCTCCCTCCCTTCCCGAGAGAGAGCTGCCCCTTGCCTCTGCCCGCAGGTGCTGGCGCTCGGCTTTCGCTTGCAGCCGGTTGGGCGCAGCTGCTGCCGGTGGGAGGGGCCTAAGCTAAGGAGGCCGGGCGGCTGGCGCCCCCTGCGGCTGCGGTCGTTGTCGGGCCGTTGACAGAAGATCAAAGAGCAGGGCCCCCGCCCGGGACTGGCAGGAAGGCAGGCGGGCAGGCAAGAGAGTGGGGGAGCAGAGTCCCGCGGCAGGCCTCTGGCTGCAGGGAGGCCGGCAGCTGCGCGGGTCCCGGGCTCCAGAGGAGTCGGCCTGCGCCACTGTGCGCCAGCGGAACGCCCGCGCGTCGGTCCGCGCCTTTGTGGGCATCGCTTCTCGGCCTTTTGGCTAAGATCAAGTGTAGTATCTGTTCTTATCAGTTTAATATCTGATACGTCCCCCATCGGGGGACCACATATTAAACGGATTTTTGGAACAGGGAGCTGGATCAGGAGCTTGCTCCGTCCTCTCCACGCATCGGCCCGGTATTGCAGCGCCTCCGGGAGCGGTGCACCACCTTCTCTCAGCGGTGAAAAGACAGACGTAGGTAGGTAGCGAGCGAGCAAGCGAAGTGGACTGGAGCTCCTTCTTCTCGGGTCTCGTCCCTCGTCCCCCATCTGTGTGTCTCTGTGTTCTGTCTCTCTCTCGCCCTCTCGGTTCCCGTGCTCCCTCTGTGCGCTTTCCCGCGTCTCGACTCTCTGGGCAAGCAGGCCGGCCCCCTTTTCGGCTCCCGTGCGTTTTCCCTCCAAAAAACTTAGGTTTTTCAGCCTTTTCCCAGGGAGGCAGGCGTGGCTTGCTTGCTTGCTTGCTTGCTTGCTTGCTTGCGTGTGTGTCCGTCCCCGTCCCTGCAGGCGGGCCCCTTTCGACAGCTGGGCGTTTTCCCTCCAAAAAACTTAGTATATCCACCTTTTCTTTCTTTTGTTTCGGCAGGCAGGCGTGTGTGCGCGCGCGTCCCCGTCCCTCCCTCCCTCCCGAGAGAGAGCTGCCCCTTGCCTCTGCCCGCAGGTGCTGGCGCTCGGCTTTCGCTTGCAGCCGGTTGGGCGCAGCTGCTGCCGGTGGGAGGGGCCTAAGCTAAGGAGGCCGGGCGGCTGGCGCCCCCTGCGGCTGCGGTCGTTGTCGGGCCGTTGACAGAAGATCAAAGAGCAGGGCCCCCGCCCGGGACTGGCAGGAAGGCAGGCGGGCAGGCAAGAGAGTGGGGGAGCAGAGTCCCGCGGCAGGCCTCTGGCTGCAGGGAGGCCGGCAGCTGCGCGGGTCCCGGGCTCCAGAGGAGTCGGCCTGCGCCACTGTGCGCCAGCGGAACGCCCGCGCGTCGGTCCGCGCCTTTGTGGGCATCGCTTCTCGGCCTTTTGGCTAAGATCAAGTGTAGTATCTGTTCTTATCAGTTTAATATCTGATACGTCCCCCATCGGGGGACCACATATTAAACGGATTTTTGGAACAGGGAGCTGGATCAGGAGCTTGCTCCGTCCTCTCCACGCATCGGCCCGGTATTGCAGCGCCTCCGGGAGCGGTGCACCACCTTCTCTCAGCGGTGAAAAGACAGACGTAGGTAGGTAGCGAGCGAGCAAGCGAAGTGGACTGGAGCTCCTTCTTCTCGGGTCTCGTCCCTCGTCCCCCATCTGTGTGTCTCTGTGTTCTGTCTCTCTCTCGCCCTCTCGGTTCCCGTGCTCCCTCTGTGCGCTTTCCCGCGTCTCGACTCTCTGGGCAAGCAGGCCGGCCCCCTTTTCGGCTCCCGTGCGTTTTCCCTCCAAAAAACTTAGGTTTTTCAGCCTTTTCCCAGGGAGGCAGGCGTGGCTTGCTTGCTTGCTTGCTTGCTTGCTTGCTTGCGTGTGTGTCCGTCCCCGTCCCTGCAGGCGGGCCCCTTTCGACAGCTGGGCGTTTTCCCTCCAAAAACTTAGTATATCCACCTTTTCTTTCTTTTGTTTCGGCAGGCAGGCGTGTGTGCGCGCGCGTCCCCGTCCCTCCCTCCCTCCCGAGAGAGAGCTGCCCCTTGCCTCTGCCCGCAGGTGCTGGCGCTCGGCTTTCGCTTGCAGCCGGTTGGGCGCAGCTGCTGCCGGTGGGAGGGGCCTAAGCTAAGGAGGCCGGGCGGCTGGCGCCCCCTGCGGCTGCGGTCGTTGTCGGGCCGTTGACAGAAGATCAAAGAGCAGGGCCCCCGCCCGGGACTGGCAGGAAGGCAGGCGGGCAGGCAAGAGAGTGGGGGAGCAGAGTCCCGCGGCAGGCCTCTGGCTGCAGGGAGGCCGGCAGCTGCGCGGGTCCCGGGCTCCAGAGGAGTCGGCCTGCGCCACTGTGCGCCAGCGGAACGCCCGCGCGTCGGTCCGCGCCTTTGTGGGCATCGCTTCTCGGCCTTTTGGCTAAGATCAAGTGTAGTATCTGTTCTTATCAGTTTAATATCTGATACGTCCCCCATCGGGGGACCACATATTAAACGGATTTTTGGAACAGGGAGCTGGATCAGGAGCTTGCTCCGTCCTCTCCACGCATCGGCCCGGTATTGCAGCGCCTCCGGGAGCGGTGCACCACCTTCTCTCAGCGGTGAAAAGACAGACGTAGGTAGGTAGCGAGCGAGCAAGCGAAGTGGACTGGAGCTCCTTCTTCTCGGGTCTCGTCCCTCGTCCCCCATCTGTGTGTCTCTGTGTTCTGTCTCTCTCTCGCCCTCTCGGTTCCCGTGCTCCCTCTGTGCGCTTTCCCGCGTCTCGACTCTCTGGGCAAGCAGGCCGGCCCCCTTTTCGGCTCCCGTGCGTTTTCCCTCCAAAAAACTTAGGTTTTTCAGCCTTTTCCCAGGGAGGCAGGCGTGGCTTGCTTGCTTGCTTGCTTGCTTGCTTGCTTGCGTGTGTGTCCGTCCCCGTCCCTGCAGGCGGGCCCCTTTCGACAGCTGGGCGTTTTCCCTCCAAAAAACTTAGTATATCCACCTTTTCTTTCTTTTGTTTCGGCAGGCAGGCGTGTGTGCGCGCGCGTCCCCGTCCCTCCCTCCCTCCCGAGAGAGAGCTGCCCCTTGCCTCTGCCCGCAGGTGCTGGCGCTCGGCTTTCGCTTGCAGCCGGTTGGGCGCAGCTGCTGCCGGTGGGAGGGGCCTAAGCTAAGGAGGCCGGGCGGCTGGCGCCCCCTGCGGCTGCGGTCGTTGTCGGGCCGTTGACAGAAGATCAAAGAGCAGGGCCCCCGCCCGGGACTGGCAGGAAGGCAGGCGGGCAGGCAAGAGAGTGGGGGAGCAGAGTCCCGCGGCAGGCCTCTGGCTGCAGGGAGGCCGGCAGCTGCGCGGGTCCCGGGCTCCAGAGGAGTCGGCCTGCGCCACTGTGCGCCAGCGGAACGCCCGCGCGTCGGTCCGCGCCTTTGTGGGCATCGCTTCTCGGCCTTTTGGCTAAGATCAAGTGTAGTATCTGTTCTTATCAGTTTAATATCTGATACGTCCCCCATCGGGGGACCACATATTAAACGGATTTTTGGAACAGGGAGCTGGATCAGGAGCTTGCTCCGTCCTCTCCACGCATCGGCCCGGTATTGCAGCGCCTCCGGGAGCGGTGCACCACCTTCTCTCAGCGGTGAAAAGACAGACGTAGGTAGGTAGCGAGCGAGCAAGCGAAGTGGACTGGAGCTCCTTCTTCTCGGGTCTCGTCCCTCGTCCCCCATCTGTGTGTCTCTGTGTTCTGTCTCTCTCTCGCCCTCTCGGTTCCCGTGCTCCCTCTGTGCGCTTTCCCGCGTCTCGACTCTCTGGGCAAGCAGGCCGGCCCCCTTTTCGGCTCCCGTGCGTTTTCCCTCCAAAAAACTTAGGTTTTTCAGCCTTTTCCCAGGGAGGCAGGCGGGCTTGCTTGCTTGCTTGCTTGCTTGCTTGCTTGCGTGTGTGTCCGTCCCCGTCCCTGCAGGCGGGCCCCTTTCGACAGCTGGGCGTTTTCCCTCCAAAAAACTTAGTATATCCACCTTTTCTTTCTTTTGTTTCGGCAGGCAGGCGTGTGTGCGCGCGCGTCCCCGTCCCTCCCTCCCTCCCGAGAGAGAGCTGCCCCTTGCCTCTGCCCGCAGGTGCTGGCGCTCGGCTTTCGCTTGCAGCCGGTTGGGCGCAGCTGCTGCCGGTGGGAGGGGCCTAAGCTAAGGAGGCCGGGCGGCTGGCGCCCCCTGCGGCTGCGGTCGTTGTCGGGCCGTTGACAGAAGATCAAAGAGCAGGGCCCCCGCCCGGGACTGGCAGGAAGGCAGGCGGGCAGGCAAGAGAGTGGGGGAGCAGAGTCCCGCGGCAGGCCTCTGGCTGCAGGGAGGCCGGCAGCTGCGCGGGTCCCGGGCTCCAGAGGAGTCGGCCTGCGCCACTGTGCGCCAGCGGAACGCCCGCGCGTCGGTCCGCGCCTTTGTGGGCATCGCTTCTCGGCCTTTTGGCTAAGATCAAGTGTAGTATCTGTTCTTATCAGTTTAATATCTGATACGTCCCCCATCGGGGGACCACATATTAAACGGATTTTTGGAACAGGGAGCTGGATCAGGAGCTTGCTCCGTCCTCTCCACGCATCGGCCCGGTATTGCAGCGCCTCCGGGAGCGGTGCACCACCTTCTCTCAGCGGTGAAAAGACAGACGTAGGTAGGTAGCGAGCGAGCAAGCGAAGTGGACTGGAGCTCCTTCTTCTCGGGTCTCGTCCCTCGTCCCCCATCTGTGTGTCTCTGTGTTCTGTCTCTCTCTCGCCCTCTCGGTTCCCGTGCTCCCTCTGTGCGCTTTCCCGCGTCTCGACTCTCTGGGCAAGCAGGCCGGCCCCCTTTTCGGCTCCCGTGCGTTTTCCCTCCAAAAAACTTAGGTTTTTCAGCCTTTTCCCAGGGAGGCAGGCGTGGCTTGCTTGCTTGCTTGCTTGCTTGCTTGCTTGCGTGTGTGTCCGTCCCCGTCCCTGCAGGCGGGCCCCTTTCGACAGCTGGGCGTTTTCCCTCCAAAAAACTTAGTATATCCACCTTTTCTTTCTTTTGTTTCGGCAGGCAGGCGTGTGTGCGCGCGCGTCCCCGTCCCTCCCTCCCTCCCGAGAGAGAGCTGCCCCTTGCCTCTGCCCGCAGGTGCTGGCGCTCGGCTTTCGCTTGCAGCCGGTTGGGCGCAGCTGCTGCCGGTGGGAGGGGCCTAAGCTAAGGAGGCCGGGCGGCTGGCGCCCCCTGCGGCTGCGGTCGTTGTCGGGCCGTTGACAGAAGATCAAAGAGCAGGGCCCCCGCCCGGGACTGGCAGGAAGGCAGGCGGGCAGGCAAGAGAGTGGGGGAGCAGAGTCCCGCGGCAGGCCTCTGGCTGCAGGGAGGCCGGCAGCTGCGCGGGTCCCGGGCTCCAGAGGAGTCGGCCTGCGCCACTGTGCGCCAGCGGAACGCCCGCGCGTCGGTCCGCGCCTTTGTGGGCATCGCTTCTCGGCCTTTTGGCTAAGATCAAGTGTAGTATCTGTTCTTATCAGTTTAATATCTGATACGTCCCCCATCGGGGGACCACATATTAAACGGATTTTTGGAACAGGGAGCTGGATCAGGAGCTTGCTCCGTCCTCTCCACGCATCGGCCCGGTATTGCAGCGCCTCCGGGAGCGGTGCACCACCTTCTCTCAGCGGTGAAAAGACAGACGTAGGTAGGTAGCGAGCGAGCAAGCGAAGTGGACTGGAGCTCCTTCTTCTCGGGTCTCGTCCCTCGTCCCCCATCTGTGTGTCTCTGTGTTCTGTCTCTCTCTCGCCCTCTCGGTTCCCGTGCTCCCTCTGTGCGCTTTCCCGCGTCTCGACTCTCTGGGCAAGCAGGCCGGCCCCCTTTTCGGCTCCCGTGCGTTTTCCCTCCAAAAAACTTAGGTTTTTCAGCCTTTTCCCAGGGAGGCAGGCGTGGCTTGCTTGCTTGCTTGCTTGCTTGCTTGCTTGCGTGTGTGTCCGTCCCCGTCCCTGCAGGCGGGCCCCTTTCGACAGCTGGGCGTTTTCCCTCCAAAAAACTTAGTATATCCACCTTTTCTTTCTTTTGTTTCGGCAGGCAGGCGTGTGTGCGCGCGCGTCCCCGTCCCTCCCTCCCTCCCGAGAGAGAGCTGCCCCTTGCCTCTGCCCGCAGGTGCTGGCGCTCGGCTTTCGCTTGCAGCCGGTTGGGCGCAGCTGCTGCCGGTGGGAGGGGCCTAAGCTAAGGAGGCCGGGCGGCTGGCGCCCCCTGCGGCTGCGGTCGTTGTCGGGCCGTTGACAGAAGATCAAAGAGCAGGGCCCCCGCCCGGGACTGGCAGGAAGGCAGGCGGGCAGGCAAGAGAGTGGGGGAGCAGAGTCCCGCGGCAGGCCTCTGGCTGCAGGGAGGCCGGCAGCTGCGCGGGTCCCGGGCTCCAGAGGAGTCGGCCTGCGCCACTGTGCGCCAGCGGAACGCCCGCGCGTCGGTCCGCGCCTTTGTGGGCATCGCTTCTCGGCCTTTTGGCTAAGATCAAGTGTAGTATCTGTTCTTATCAGTTTAATATCTGATACGTCCCCCATCGGGGGACCACATATTAAACGGATTTTTGGAACAGGGAGCTGGATCAGGAGCTTGCTCCGTCCTCTCCACGCATCGGCCCGGTATTGCAGCGCCTCCGGGAGCGGTGCACCACCTTCTCTCAGCGGTGAAAAGACAGACGTAGGTAGGTAGCGAGCGAGCAAGCGAAGTGGACTGGAGCTCCTTCTTCTCGGGTCTCGTCCCTCGTCCCCCATCTGTGTGTCTCTGTGTTCTGTCTCTCTCTCGCCCTCTCGGTTCCCGTGCTCCCTCTGTGCGCTTTCCCGCGTCTCGACTCTCTGGGCAAGCAGGCCGGCCCCCTTTTCGGCTCCCGTGCGTTTTCCCTCCAAAAAACTTAGGTTTTTCAGCCTTTTCCCAGGGAGGCAGGCGTGGCTTGCTTGCTTGCTTGCTTGCTTGCTTGCTTGCGTGTGTGTCCGTCCCCGTCCCTGCAGGCGGGCCCCTTTCGACAGCTGGGCGTTTTCCCTCCAAAAAACTTAGTATATCCACCTTTTCTTTCTTTTGTTTCGGCAGGCAGGCGTGTGTGCGCGCGCGTCCCCGTCCCTCCCTCCCTCCCGAGAGAGAGCTGCCCCTTGCCTCTGCCCGCAGGTGCTGGCGCTCGGCTTTCGCTTGCAGCCGGTTGGGCGCAGCTGCTGCCGGTGGGAGGGGCCTAAGCTAAGGAGGCCGGGCGGCTGGCGCCCCCTGCGGCTGCGGTCGTTGTCGGGCCGTTGACAGAAGATCAAAGAGCAGGGCCCCCGCCCGGGACTGGCAGGAAGGCAGGCGGGCAGGCAAGAGAGTGGGGGAGCAGAGTCCCGCGGCAGGCCTCTGGCTGCAGGGAGGCCGGCAGCTGCGCGGGTCCCGGGCTCCAGAGGAGTCGGCCTGCGCCACTGTGCGCCAGCGGAACGCCCGCGCGTCGGTCCGCGCCTTTGTGGGCATCGCTTCTCGGCCTTTTGGCTAAGATCAAGTGTAGTATCTGTTCTTATCAGTTTAATATCTGATACGTCCCCCATCGGGGGACCACATATTAAACGGATTTTTGGAACAGGGAGCTGGATCAGGAGCTTGCTCCGTCCTCTCCACGCATCGGCCCGGTATTGCAGCGCCTCCGGGAGCGGTGCACCACCTTCTCTCAGCGGTGAAAAGACAGACGTAGGTAGGTAGCGAGCGAGCAAGCGAAGTGGACTGGAGCTCCTTCTTCTCGGGTCTCGTCCCTCGTCCCCCATCTGTGTGTCTCTGTGTTCTGTCTCTCTCTCGCCCTCTCGGTTCCCGTGCTCCCTCTGTGCGCTTTCCCGCGTCTCGACTCTCTGGGCAAGCAGGCCGGCCCCCTTTTCGGCTCCCGTGCGTTTTCCCTCCAAAAAACTTAGGTTTTTCAGCCTTTTCCCAGGGAGGCAGGCGTGGCTTGCTTGCTTGCTTGCTTGCTTGCTTGCTTGCGTGTGTGTCCGTCCCCGTCCCTGCAGGCGGGCCCCTTTCGACAGCTGGGCGTTTTCCCTCCAAAAAACTTAGTATATCCACCTTTTCTTTCTTTTGTTTCGGCAGGCAGGCGTGTGTGCGCGCGCGTCCCCGTCCCTCCCTCCCTCCCGAGAGAGAGCTGCCCCTTGCCTCTGCCCGCAGGTGCTGGCGCTCGGCTTTCGCTTGCAGCCGGTTGGGCGCAGCTGCTGCCGGTGGGAGGGGCCTAAGCTAAGGAGGCCGGGCGGCTGGCGCCCCCTGCGGCTGCGGTCGTTGTCGGGCCGTTGACAGAAGATCAAAGAGCAGGGCCCCCGCCCGGGACTGGCAGGAAGGCAGGCGGGCAGGCAAGAGAGTGGGGGAGCAGAGTCCCGCGGCAGGCCTCTGGCTGCAGGGAGGCCGGCAGCTGCGCGGGTCCCGGGCTCCAGAGGAGTCGGCCTGCGCCACTGTGCGCCAGCGGAACGCCCGCGCGTCGGTCCGCGCCTTTGTGGGCATCGCTTCTCGGCCTTTTGGCTAAGATCAAGTGTAGTATCTGTTCTTATCAGTTTAATATCTGATACGTCCCCCATCGGGGGACCACATATTAAACGGATTTTTGGAACAGGGAGCTGGATCAGGAGCTTGCTCCGTCCTCTCCACGCATCGGCCCGGTATTGCAGCGCCTCCGGGAGCGGTGCACCACCTTCTCTCAGCGGTGAAAAGACAGACGTAGGTAGGTAGCGAGCGAGCAAGCGAAGTGGACTGGAGCTCCTTCTTCTCGGGTCTCGTCCCTCGTCCCCCATCTGTGTGTCTCTGTGTTCTGTCTCTCTCTCGCCCTCTCGGTTCCCGTGCTCCCTCTGTGCGCTTTCCCGCGTCTCGACTCTCTGGGCAAGCAGGCCGGCCCCCTTTTCGGCTCCCGTGCGTTTTCCCTCCAAAAAACTTAGGTTTTTCAGCCTTTTCCCAGGGAGGCAGGCGTGGCTTGCTTGCTTGCTTGCTTGCTTGCTTGCTTGCGTGTGTGTCCGTCCCCGTCCCTGCAGGCGGGCCCCTTTCGACAGCTGGGCGTTTTCCCTCCAAAAAACTTAGTATATCCACCTTTTCTTTCTTTTGTTTCGGCAGGCAGGCGTGTGTGCGCGCGCGTCCCCGTCCCTCCCTCCCTCCCGAGAGAGAGCTGCCCCTTGCCTCTGCCCGCAGGTGCTGGCGCTCGGCTTTCGCTTGCAGCCGGTTGGGCGCAGCTGCTGCCGGTGGGAGGGGCCTAAGCTAAGGAGGCCGGGCGGCTGGCGCCCCCTGCGGCTGCGGTCGTTGTCGGGCCGTTGACAGAAGATCAAAGAGCAGGGCCCCCGCCCGGGACTGGCAGGAAGGCAGGCGGGCAGGCAAGAGAGTGGGGGAGCAGAGTCCCGCGGCAGGCCTCTGGCTGCAGGGAGGCCGGCAGCTGCGCGGGTCCCGGGCTCCAGAGGAGTCGGCCTGCGCCACTGTGCGCCAGCGGAACGCCCGCGCGTCGGTCCGCGCCTTTGTGGGCATCGCTTCTCGGCCTTTTGGCTAAGATCAAGTGTAGTATCTGTTCTTATCAGTTTAATATCTGATACGTCCCCCATCGGGGGACCACATATTAAACGGATTTTTGGAACAGGGAGCTGGATCAGGAGCTTGCTCCGTCCTCTCCACGCATCGGCCCGGTATTGCAGCGCCTCCGGGAGCGGTGCACCACCTTCTCTCAGCGGTGAAAAGACAGACGTAGGTAGGTAGCGAGCGAGCAAGCGAAGTGGACTGGAGCTCCTTCTTCTCGGGTCTCGTCCCTCGTCCCCCATCTGTGTGTCTCTGTGTTCTGTCTCTCTCTCGCCCTCTCGGTTCCCGTGCTCCCTCTGTGCGCTTTCCCGCGTCTCGACTCTCTGGGCAAGCAGGCCGGCCCCCTTTTCGGCTCCCGTGCGTTTTCCCTCCAAAAAACTTAGGTTTTTCAGCCTTTTCCCAGGGAGGCAGGCGTGGCTTGCTTGCTTGCTTGCTTGCTTGCTTGCTTGCGTGTGTGTCCGTCCCCGTCCCTGCAGGCGGGCCCCTTTCGACAGCTGGGCGTTTTCCCTCCAAAAAACTTAGTATATCCACCTTTTCTTTCTTTTGTTTCGGCAGGCAGGCGTGTGTGCGCGCGCGTCCCCGTCCCTCCCTCCCTCCCGAGAGAGAGCTGCCCCTTGCCTCTGCCCGCAGGTGCTGGCGCTCGGCTTTCGCTTGCAGCCGGTTGGGCGCAGCTGCTGCCGGTGGGAGGGGCCTAAGCTAAGGAGGCCGGGCGGCTGGCGCCCCCTGCGGCTGCGGTCGTTGTCGGGCCGTTGACAGAAGATCAAAGAGCAGGGCCCCCGCCCGGGACTGGCAGGAAGGCAGGCGGGCAGGCAAGAGAGTGGGGGAGCAGAGTCCCGCGGCAGGCCTCTGGCTGCAGGGAGGCCGGCAGCTGCGCGGGTCCCGGGCTCCAGAGGAGTCGGCCTGCGCCACTGTGCGCCAGCGGAACGCCCGCGCGTCGGTCCGCGCCTTTGTGGGCATCGCTTCTCGGCCTTTTGGCTAAGATCAAGTGTAGTATCTGTTCTTATCAGTTTAATATCTGATACGTCCCCCATCGGGGGACCACATATTAAACGGATTTTTGGAACAGGGAGCTGGATCAGGAGCTTGCTCCGTCCTCTCCACGCATCGGCCCGGTATTGCAGCGCCTCCGGGAGCGGTGCACCACCTTCTCTCAGCGGTGAAAAGACAGACGTAGGTAGGTAGCGAGCGAGCAAGCGAAGTGGACTGGAGCTCCTTCTTCTCGGGTCTCGTCCCTCGTCCCCCATCTGTGTGTCTCTGTGTTCTGTCTCTCTCTCGCCCTCTCGGTTCCCGTGCTCCCTCTGTGCGCTTTCCCGCGTCTCGACTCTCTGGGCAAGCAGGCCGGCCCCCTTTTCGGCTCCCGTGCGTTTTCCCTCCAAAAAACTTAGGTTTTTCAGCCTTTTCCCAGGGAGGCAGGCGTGGCTTGCTTGCTTGCTTGCTTGCTTGCTTGCTTGCGTGTGTGTCCGTCCCCGTCCCTGCAGGCGGGCCCCTTTCGACAGCTGGGCGTTTTCCCTCCAAAAAACTTAGTATATCCACCTTTTCTTTCTTTTGTTTCGGCAGGCAGGCGTGTGTGCGCGCGCGTCCCCGTCCCTCCCTCCCTCCCGAGAGAGAGCTGCCCCTTGCCTCTGCCCGCAGGTGCTGGCGCTCGGCTTTCGCTTGCAGCCGGTTGGGCGCAGCTGCTGCCGGTGGGAGGGGCCTAAGCTAAGGAGGCCGGGCGGCTGGCGCCCCCTGCGGCTGCGGTCGTTGTCGGGCCGTTGACAGAAGATCAAAGAGCAGGGCCCCCGCCCGGGACTGGCAGGAAGGCAGGCGGGCAGGCAAGAGAGTGGGGGAGCAGAGTCCCGCGGCAGGCCTCTGGCTGCAGGGAGGCCGGCAGCTGCGCGGGTCCCGGGCTCCAGAGGAGTCGGCCTGCGCCACTGTGCGCCAGCGGAACGCCCGCGCGTCGGTCCGCGCCTTTGTGGGCATCGCTTCTCGGCCTTTTGGCTAAGATCAAGTGTAGTATCTGTTCTTATCAGTTTAATATCTGATACGTCCCCCATCGGGGGACCACATATTAAACGGATTTTTGGAACAGGGAGCTGGATCAGGAGCTTGCTCCGTCCTCTCCACGCATCGGCCCGGTATTGCAGCGCCTCCGGGAGCGGTGCACCACCTTCTCTCAGCGGTGAAAAGACAGACGTAGGTAGGTAGCGAGCGAGCAAGCGAAGTGGACTGGAGCTCCTTCTTCTCGGGTCTCGTCCCTCGTCCCCCATCTGTGTGTCTCTGTGTTCTGTCTCTCTCTCGCCCTCTCGGTTCCCGTGCTCCCTCTGTGCGCTTTCCCGCGTCTCGACTCTCTGGGCAAGCAGGCCGGCCCCCTTTTCGGCTCCCGTGCGTTTTCCCTCCAAAAAACTTAGGTTTTTCAGCCTTTTCCCAGGGAGGCAGGCGTGGCTTGCTTGCTTGCTTGCTTGCTTGCTTGCTTGCGTGTGTGTCCGTCCCCGTCCCTGCAGGCGGGCCCCTTTCGACAGCTGGGCGTTTTCCCTCCAAAAAACTTAGTATATCCACCTTTTCTTTCTTTTGTTTCGGCAGGCAGGCGTGTGTGCGCGCGCGTCCCCGTCCCTCCCTCCCTCCCGAGAGAGAGCTGCCCCTTGCCTCTGCCCGCAGGTGCTGGCGCTCGGCTTTCGCTTGCAGCCGGTTGGGCGCAGCTGCTGCCGGTGGGAGGGGCCTAAGCTAAGGAGGCCGGGCGGCTGGCGCCCCCTGCGGCTGCGGTCGTTGTCGGGCCGTTGACAGAAGATCAAAGAGCAGGGCCCCCGCCCGGGACTGGCAGGAAGGCAGGCGGGCAGGCAAGAGAGTGGGGGAGCAGAGTCCCGCGGCAGGCCTCTGGCTGCAGGGAGGCCGGCAGCTGCGCGGGTCCCGGGCTCCAGAGGAGTCGGCCTGCGCCACTGTGCGCCAGCGGAACGCCCGCGCGTCGGTCCGCGCCTTTGTGGGCATCGCTTCTCGGCCTTTTGGCTAAGATCAAGTGTAGTATCTGTTCTTATCAGTTTAATATCTGATACGTCCCCCATCGGGGGACCACATATTAAACGGATTTTTGGAACAGGGAGCTGGATCAGGAGCTTGCTCCGTCCTCTCCACGCATCGGCCCGGTATTGCAGCGCCTCCGGGAGCGGTGCACCACCTTCTCTCAGCGGTGAAAAGACAGACGTAGGTAGGTAGCGAGCGAGCAAGCGAAGTGGACTGGAGCTCCTTCTTCTCGGGTCTCGTCCCTCGTCCCCCATCTGTGTGTCTCTGTGTTCTGTCTCTCTCTCGCCCTCTCGGTTCCCGTGCTCCCTCTGTGCGCTTTCCCGCGTCTCGACTCTCTGGGCAAGCAGGCCGGCCCCCTTTTCGGCTCCCGTGCGTTTTCCCTCCAAAAAACTTAGGTTTTTCAGCCTTTTCCCAGGGAGGCAGGCGTGGCTTGCTTGCTTGCTTGCTTGCTTGCTTGCTTGCGTGTGTGTCCGTCCCCGTCCCTGCAGGCGGGCCCCTTTCGACAGCTGGGCGTTTTCCCTCCAAAAAACTTAGTATATCCACCTTTTCTTTCTTTTGTTTCGGCAGGCAGGCGTGTGTGCGCGCGCGTCCCCGTCCCTCCCTCCCTCCCGAGAGAGAGCTGCCCCTTGCCTCTGCCCGCAGGTGCTGGCGCTCGGCTTTCGCTTGCAGCCGGTTGGGCGCAGCTGCTGCCGGTGGGAGGGGCCTAAGCTAAGGAGGCCGGGCGGCTGGCGCCCCCTGCGGCTGCGGTCGTTGTCGGGCCGTTGACAGAAGATCAAAGAGCAGGGCCCCCGCCCGGGACTGGCAGGAAGGCAGGCGGGCAGGCAAGAGAGTGGGGGAGCAGAGTCCCGCGGCAGGCCTCTGGCTGCAGGGAGGCCGGCAGCTGCGCGGGTCCCGGGCTCCAGAGGAGTCGGCCTGCGCCACTGTGCGCCAGCGGAACGCCCGCGCGTCGGTCCGCGCCTTTGTGGGCATCGCTTCTCGGCCTTTTGGCTAAGATCAAGTGTAGTATCTGTTCTTATCAGTTTAATATCTGATACGTCCCCCATCGGGGGACCACATATTAAACGGATTTTTGGAACAGGGAGCTGGATCAGGAGCTTGCTCCGTCCTCTCCACGCATCGGCCCGGTATTGCAGCGCCTCCGGGAGCGGTGCACCACCTTCTCTCAGCGGTGAAAAGACAGACGTAGGTAGGTAGCGAGCGAGCAAGCGAAGTGGACTGGAGCTCCTTCTTCTCGGGTCTCGTCCCTCGTCCCCCATCTGTGTGTCTCTGTGTTCTGTCTCTCTCTCGCCCTCTCGGTTCCCGTGCTCCCTCTGTGCGCTTTCCCGCGTCTCGACTCTCTGGGCAAGCAGGCCGGCCCCCTTTTCGGCTCCCGTGCGTTTTCCCTCCAAAAAACTTAGGTTTTTCAGCCTTTTCCCAGGGAGGCAGGCGTGGCTTGCTTGCTTGCTTGCTTGCTTGCTTGCTTGCGT
Organism: Lepisosteus platostomus; assembly: GCF_059453375.1. Classification (NCBI taxonomy): domain Eukaryota; kingdom Metazoa; phylum Chordata; class Actinopteri; order Semionotiformes; family Lepisosteidae; genus Lepisosteus; species Lepisosteus platostomus. The sequence continues at coordinate 41,597 of NW_028291524.1, read as the reverse complement.
GTGTGTCCGTCCCCGTCCCTGCAGGCGGGCCCCTTTCGACAGCTGGGCGTTTTCCCTCCAAAAAACTTAGTATATCCACCTTTTCTTTCTTTTGTTTCGGCAGGCAGGCGTGTGTGCGCGCGCGTCCCCGTCCCTCCCTCCCTCCCGAGAGAGAGCTGCCCCTTGCCTCTGCCCGCAGGTGCTGGCGCTCGGCTTTCGCTTGCAGCCGGTTGGGCGCAGCTGCTGCCGGTGGGAGGGGCCTAAGCTAAGGAGGCCGGGCGGCTGGCGCCCCCTGCGGCTGCGGTCGTTGTCGGGCCGTTGACAGAAGATCAAAGAGCAGGGCCCCCGCCCGGGACTGGCAGGAAGGCAGGCGGGCAGGCAAGAGAGTGGGGGAGCAGAGTCCCGCGGCAGGCCTCTGGCTGCAGGGAGGCCGGCAGCTGCGCGGGTCCCGGGCTCCAGAGGAGTCGGCCTGCGCCACTGTGCGCCAGCGGAACGCCCGCGCGTCGGTCCGCGCCTTTGTGGGCATCGCTTCTCGGCCTTTTGGCTAAGATCAAGTGTAGTATCTGTTCTTATCAGTTTAATATCTGATACGTCCCCCATCGGGGGACCACATATTAAACGGATTTTTGGAACAGGGAGCTGGATCAGGAGCTTGCTCCGTCCTCTCCACGCATCGGCCCGGTATTGCAGCGCCTCCGGGAGCGGTGCACCACCTTCTCTCAGCGGTGAAAAGACAGACGTAGGTAGGTAGCGAGCGAGCAAGCGAAGTGGACTGGAGCTCCTTCTTCTCGGGTCTCGTCCCTCGTCCCCCATCTGTGTGTCTCTGTGTTCTGTCTCTCTCTCGCCCTCTCGGTTCCCGTGCTCCCTCTGTGCGCTTTCCCGCGTCTCGACTCTCTGGGCAAGCAGGCCGGCCCCCTTTTCGGCTCCCGTGCGTTTTCCCTCCAAAAAACTTAGGTTTTTCAGCCTTTTCCCAGGGAGGCAGGCGTGGCTTGCTTGCTTGCTTGCTTGCTTGCTTGCTTGCTTGCGTGTGTGTCCGTCCCCGTCCCTGCAGGCGGGCCCCTTTCGACAGCTGGGCGTTTTCCCTCCAAAAAACTTAGTATATCCACCTTTTCTTTCTTTTGTTTCGGCAGGCAGGCGTGTGTGCGCGCGCGTCCCCGTCCCTCCCTCCCTCCCGAGAGAGAGCTGCCCCTTGCCTCTGCCCGCAGGTGCTGGCGCTCGGCTTTCGCTTGCAGCCGGTTGGGCGCAGCTGCTGCCGGTGGGAGGGGCCTAAGCTAAGGAGGCCGGGCGGCTGGCGCCCCCTGCGGCTGCGGTCGTTGTCGGGCCGTTGACAGAAGATCAAAGAGCAGGGCCCCCGCCCGGGACTGGCAGGAAGGCAGGCGGGCAGGCAAGAGAGTGGGGGAGCAGAGTCCCGCGGCAGGCCTCTGGCTGCAGGGAGGCCGGCAGCTGCGCGGGTCCCGGGCTCCAGAGGAGTCGGCCTGCGCCACTGTGCGCCAGCGGAACGCCCGCGCGTCGGTCCGCGCCTTTGTGGGCATCGCTTCTCGGCCTTTTGGCTAAGATCAAGTGTAGTATCTGTTCTTATCAGTTTAATATCTGATACGTCCCCCATCGGGGGACCACATATTAAACGGATTTTTGGAACAGGGAGCTGGATCAGGAGCTTGCTCCGTCCTCTCCACGCATCGGCCCGGTATTGCAGCGCCTCCGGGAGCGGTGCACCACCTTCTCTCAGCGGTGAAAAGACAGACGTAGGTAGGTAGCGAGCGAGCAAGCGAAGTGGACTGGAGCTCCTTCTTCTCGGGTCTCGTCCCTCGTCCCCCATCTGTGTGTCTCTGTGTTCTGTCTCTCTCTCGCCCTCTCGGTTCCCGTGCTCCCTCTGTGCGCTTTCCCGCGTCTCGACTCTCTGGGCAAGCAGGCCGGCCCCCTTTTCGGCTCCCGTGCGTTTTCCCTCCAAAAAACTTAGGTTTTTCAGCCTTTTCCCAGGGAGGCAGGCGTGGCTTGCTTGCTTGCTTGCTTGCTTGCTTGCTTGCGTGTGTGTCCGTCCCCGTCCCTGCAGGCGGGCCCCTTTCGACAGCTGGGCGTTTTCCCTCCAAAAAACTTAGTATATCCACCTTTTCTTTCTTTTGTTTCGGCAGGCAGGCGTGTGTGCGCGCGCGTCCCCGTCCCTCCCTCCCTCCCGAGAGAGAGCTGCCCCTTGCCTCTGCCCGCAGGTGCTGGCGCTCGGCTTTCGCTTGCAGCCGGTTGGGCGCAGCTGCTGCCGGTGGGAGGGGCCTAAGCTAAGGAGGCCGGGCGGCTGGCGCCCCCTGCGGCTGCGGTCGTTGTCGGGCCGTTGACAGAAGATCAAAGAGCAGGGCCCCCGCCCGGGACTGGCAGGAAGGCAGGCGGGCAGGCAAGAGAGTGGGGGAGCAGAGTCCCGCGGCAGGCCTCTGGCTGCAGGGAGGCCGGCAGCTGCGCGGGTCCCGGGCTCCAGAGGAGTCGGCCTGCGCCACTGTGCGCCAGCGGAACGCCCGCGCGTCGGTCCGCGCCTTTGTGGGCATCGCTTCTCGGCCTTTTGGCTAAGATCAAGTGTAGTATCTGTTCTTATCAGTTTAATATCTGATACGTCCCCCATCGGGGGACCACATATTAAACGGATTTTTGGAACAGGGAGCTGGATCAGGAGCTTGCTCCGTCCTCTCCACGCATCGGCCCGGTATTGCAGCGCCTCCGGGAGCGGTGCACCACCTTCTCTCAGCGGTGAAAAGACAGACGTAGGTAGGTAGCGAGCGAGCAAGCGAAGTGGACTGGAGCTCCTTCTTCTCGGGTCTCGTCCCTCGTCCCCCATCTGTGTGTCTCTGTGTTCTGTCTCTCTCTCGCCCTCTCGGTTCCCGTGCTCCCTCTGTGCGCTTTCCCGCGTCTCGACTCTCTGGGCAAGCAGGCCGGCCCCCTTTTCGGCTCCCGTGCGTTTTCCCTCCAAAAAACTTAGGTTTTTCAGCCTTTTCCCAGGGAGGCAGGCGTGGCTTGCTTGCTTGCTTGCTTGCTTGCTTGCTTGCGTGTGTGTCCGTCCCCGTCCCTGCAGGCGGGCCCCTTTCGACAGCTGGGCGTTTTCCCTCCAAAAAACTTAGTATATCCACCTTTTCTTTCTTTTGTTTCGGCAGGCAGGCGTGTGTGCGCGCGCGTCCCCGTCCCTCCCTCCCTCCCGAGAGAGAGCTGCCCCTTGCCTCTGCCCGCAGGTGCTGGCGCTCGGCTTTCGCTTGCAGCCGGTTGGGCGCAGCTGCTGCCGGTGGGAGGGGCCTAAGCTAAGGAGGCCGGGCGGCTGGCGCCCCCTGCGGCTGCGGTCGTTGTCGGGCCGTTGACAGAAGATCAAAGAGCAGGGCCCCCGCCCGGGACTGGCAGGAAGGCAGGCGGGCAGGCAAGAGAGTGGGGGAGCAGAGTCCCGCGGCAGGCCTCTGGCTGCAGGGAGGCCGGCAGCTGCGCGGGTCCCGGGCTCCAGAGGAGTCGGCCTGCGCCACTGTGCGCCAGCGGAACGCCCGCGCGTCGGTCCGCGCCTTTGTGGGCATCGCTTCTCGGCCTTTTGGCTAAGATCAAGTGTAGTATCTGTTCTTATCAGTTTAATATCTGATACGTCCCCCATCGGGGGACCACATATTAAACGGATTTTTGGAACAGGGAGCTGGATCAGGAGCTTGCTCCGTCCTCTCCACGCATCGGCCCGGTATTGCAGCGCCTCCGGGAGCGGTGCACCACCTTCTCTCAGCGGTGAAAAGACAGACGTAGGTAGGTAGCGAGCGAGCAAGCGAAGTGGACTGGAGCTCCTTCTTCTCGGGTCTCGTCCCTCGTCCCCCATCTGTGTGTCTCTGTGTTCTGTCTCTCTCTCGCCCTCTCGGTTCCCGTGCTCCCTCTGTGCGCTTTCCCGCGTCTCGACTCTCTGGGCAAGCAGGCCGGCCCCCTTTTCGGCTCCCGTGCGTTTTCCCTCCAAAAAACTTAGGTTTTTCAGCCTTTTCCCAGGGAGGCAGGCGTGGCTTGCTTGCTTGCTTGCTTGCTTGCTTGCTTGCGTGTGTGTCCGTCCCCGTCCCTGCAGGCGGGCCCCTTTCGACAGCTGGGCGTTTTCCCTCCAAAAAACTTAGTATATCCACCTTTTCTTTCTTTTGTTTCGGCAGGCAGGCGTGTGTGCGCGCGCGTCCCCGTCCCTCCCTCCCTCCCGAGAGAGAGCTGCCCCTTGCCTCTGCCCGCAGGTGCTGGCGCTCGGCTTTCGCTTGCAGCCGGTTGGGCGCAGCTGCTGCCGGTGGGAGGGGCCTAAGCTAAGGAGGCCGGGCGGCTGGCGCCCCCTGCGGCTGCGGTCGTTGTCGGGCCGTTGACAGAAGATCAAAGAGCAGGGCCCCCGCCCGGGACTGGCAGGAAGGCAGGCGGGCAGGCAAGAGAGTGGGGGAGCAGAGTCCCGCGGCAGGCCTCTGGCTGCAGGGAGGCCGGCAGCTGCGCGGGTCCCGGGCTCCAGAGGAGTCGGCCTGCGCCACTGTGCGCCAGCGGAACGCCCGCGCGTCGGTCCGCGCCTTTGTGGGCATCGCTTCTCGGCCTTTTGGCTAAGATCAAGTGTAGTATCTGTTCTTATCAGTTTAATATCTGATACGTCCCCCATCGGGGGACCACATATTAAACGGATTTTTGGAACAGGGAGCTGGATCAGGAGCTTGCTCCGTCCTCTCCACGCATCGGCCCGGTATTGCAGCGCCTCCGGGAGCGGTGCACCACCTTCTCTCAGCGGTGAAAAGACAGACGTAGGTAGGTAGCGAGCGAGCAAGCGAAGTGGACTGGAGCTCCTTCTTCTCGGGTCTCGTCCCTCGTCCCCCATCTGTGTGTCTCTGTGTTCTGTCTCTCTCTCGCCCTCTCGGTTCCCGTGCTCCCTCTGTGCGCTTTCCCGCGTCTCGACTCTCTGGGCAAGCAGGCCGGCCCCCTTTTCGGCTCCCGTGCGTTTTCCCTCCAAAAAACTTAGGTTTTTCAGCCTTTTCCCAGGGAGGCAGGCGTGGCTTGCTTGCTTGCTTGCTTGCTTGCTTGCTTGCGTGTGTGTCCGTCCCCGTCCCTGCAGGCGGGCCCCTTTCGACAGCTGGGCGTTTTCCCTCCAAAAAACTTAGTATATCCACCTTTTCTTTCTTTTGTTTCGGCAGGCAGGCGTGTGTGCGCGCGCGTCCCCGTCCCTCCCTCCCTCCCGAGAGAGAGCTGCCCCTTGCCTCTGCCCGCAGGTGCTGGCGCTCGGCTTTCGCTTGCAGCCGGTTGGGCGCAGCTGCTGCCGGTGGGAGGGGCCTAAGCTAAGGAGGCCGGGCGGCTGGCGCCCCCTGCGGCTGCGGTCGTTGTCGGGCCGTTGACAGAAGATCAAAGAGCAGGGCCCCCGCCCGGGACTGGCAGGAAGGCAGGCGGGCAGGCAAGAGAGTGGGGGAGCAGAGTCCCGCGGCAGGCCTCTGGCTGCAGGGAGGCCGGCAGCTGCGCGGGTCCCGGGCTCCAGAGGAGTCGGCCTGCGCCACTGTGCGCCAGCGGAACGCCCGCGCGTCGGTCCGCGCCTTTGTGGGCATCGCTTCTCGGCCTTTTGGCTAAGATCAAGTGTAGTATCTGTTCTTATCAGTTTAATATCTGATACGTCCCCCATCGGGGGACCACATATTAAACGGATTTTTGGAACAGGGAGCTGGATCAGGAGCTTGCTCCGTCCTCTCCACGCATCGGCCCGGTATTGCAGCGCCTCCGGGAGCGGTGCACCACCTTCTCTCAGCGGTGAAAAGACAGACGTAGGTAGGTAGCGAGCGAGCAAGCGAAGTGGACTGGAGCTCCTTCTTCTCGGGTCTCGTCCCTCGTCCCCCATCTGTGTGTCTCTGTGTTCTGTCTCTCTCTCGCCCTCTCGGTTCCCGTGCTCCCTCTGTGCGCTTTCCCGCGTCTCGACTCTCTGGGCAAGCAGGCCGGCCCCCTTTTCGGCTCCCGTGCGTTTTCCCTCCAAAAAACTTAGGTTTTTCAGCCTTTTCCCAGGGAGGCAGGCGTGGCTTGCTTGCTTGCTTGCTTGCTTGCTTGCTTGCGTGTGTGTCCGTCCCCGTCCCTGCAGGCGGGCCCCTTTCGACAGCTGGGCGTTTTCCCTCCAAAAAACTTAGTATATCCACCTTTTCTTTCTTTTGTTTCGGCAGGCAGGCGTGTGTGCGCGCGCGTCCCCGTCCCTCCCTCCCTCCCGAGAGAGAGCTGCCCCTTGCCTCTGCCCGCAGGTGCTGGCGCTCGGCTTTCGCTTGCAGCCGGTTGGGCGCAGCTGCTGCCGGTGGGAGGGGCCTAAGCTAAGGAGGCCGGGCGGCTGGCGCCCCCTGCGGCTGCGGTCGTTGTCGGGCCGTTGACAGAAGATCAAAGAGCAGGGCCCCCGCCCGGGACTGGCAGGAAGGCAGGCGGGCAGGCAAGAGAGTGGGGGAGCAGAGTCCCGCGGCAGGCCTCTGGCTGCAGGGAGGCCGGCAGCTGCGCGGGTCCCGGGCTCCAGAGGAGTCGGCCTGCGCCACTGTGCGCCAGCGGAACGCCCGCGCGTCGGTCCGCGCCTTTGTGGGCATCGCTTCTCGGCCTTTTGGCTAAGATCAAGTGTAGTATCTGTTCTTATCAGTTTAATATCTGATACGTCCCCCATCGGGGGACCACATATTAAACGGATTTTTGGAACAGGGAGCTGGATCAGGAGCTTGCTCCGTCCTCTCCACGCATCGGCCCGGTATTGCAGCGCCTCCGGGAGCGGTGCACCACCTTCTCTCAGCGGTGAAAAGACAGACGTAGGTAGGTAGCGAGCGAGCAAGCGAAGTGGACTGGAGCTCCTTCTTCTCGGGTCTCGTCCCTCGTCCCCCATCTGTGTGTCTCTGTGTTCTGTCTCTCTCTCGCCCTCTCGGTTCCCGTGCTCCCTCTGTGCGCTTTCCCGCGTCTCGACTCTCTGGGCAAGCAGGCCGGCCCCCTTTTCGGCTCCCGTGCGTTTTCCCTCCAAAAAACTTAGGTTTTTCAGCCTTTTCCCAGGGAGGCAGGCGTGGCTTGCTTGCTTGCTTGCTTGCTTGCTTGCTTGCGTGTGTGTCCGTCCCCGTCCCTGCAGGCGGGCCCCTTTCGACAGCTGGGCGTTTTCCCTCCAAAAAACTTAGTATATCCACCTTTTCTTTCTTTTGTTTCGGCAGGCAGGCGTGTGTGCGCGCGCGTCCCCGTCCCTCCCTCCCTCCCGAGAGAGAGCTGCCCCTTGCCTCTGCCCGCAGGTGCTGGCGCTCGGCTTTCGCTTGCAGCCGGTTGGGCGCAGCTGCTGCCGGTGGGAGGGGCCTAAGCTAAGGAGGCCGGGCGGCTGGCGCCCCCTGCGGCTGCGGTCGTTGTCGGGCCGTTGACAGAAGATCAAAGAGCAGGGCCCCCGCCCGGGACTGGCAGGAAGGCAGGCGGGCAGGCAAGAGAGTGGGGGAGCAGAGTCCCGCGGCAGGCCTCTGGCTGCAGGGAGGCCGGCAGCTGCGCGGGTCCCGGGCTCCAGAGGAGTCGGCCTGCGCCACTGTGCGCCAGCGGAACGCCCGCGCGTCGGTCCGCGCCTTTGTGGGCATCGCTTCTCGGCCTTTTGGCTAAGATCAAGTGTAGTATCTGTTCTTATCAGTTTAATATCTGATACGTCCCCCATCGGGGGACCACATATTAAACGGATTTTTGGAACAGGGAGCTGGATCAGGAGCTTGCTCCGTCCTCTCCACGCATCGGCCCGGTATTGCAGCGCCTCCGGGAGCGGTGCACCACCTTCTCTCAGCGGTGAAAAGACAGACGTAGGTAGGTAGCGAGCGAGCAAGCGAAGTGGACTGGAGCTCCTTCTTCTCGGGTCTCGTCCCTCGTCCCCCATCTGTGTGTCTCTGTGTTCTGTCTCTCTCTCGCCCTCTCGGTTCCCGTGCTCCCTCTGTGCGCTTTCCCGCGTCTCGACTCTCTGGGCAAGCAGGCCGGCCCCCTTTTCGGCTCCCGTGCGTTTTCCCTCCAAAAAACTTAGGTTTTTCAGCCTTTTCCCAGGGAGGCAGGCGTGGCTTGCTTGCTTGCTTGCTTGCTTGCTTGCTTGCGTGTGTGTCCGTCCCCGTCCCTGCAGGCGGGCCCCTTTCGACAGCTGGGCGTTTTCCCTCCAAAAAACTTAGTATATCCACCTTTTCTTTCTTTTGTTTCGGCAGGCAGGCGTGTGTGCGCGCGCGTCCCCGTCCCTCCCTCCCTCCCGAGAGAGAGCTGCCCCTTGCCTCTGCCCGCAGGTGCTGGCGCTCGGCTTTCGCTTGCAGCCGGTTGGGCGCAGCTGCTGCCGGTGGGAGGGGCCTAAGCTAAGGAGGCCGGGCGGCTGGCGCCCCCTGCGGCTGCGGTCGTTGTCGGGCCGTTGACAGAAGATCAAAGAGCAGGGCCCCCGCCCGGGACTGGCAGGAAGGCAGGCGGGCAGGCAAGAGAGTGGGGGAGCAGAGTCCCGCGGCAGGCCTCTGGCTGCAGGGAGGCCGGCAGCTGCGCGGGTCCCGGGCTCCAGAGGAGTCGGCCTGCGCCACTGTGCGCCAGCGGAACGCCCGCGCGTCGGTCCGCGCCTTTGTGGGCATCGCTTCTCGGCCTTTTGGCTAAGATCAAGTGTAGTATCTGTTCTTATCAGTTTAATATCTGATACGTCCCCCATCGGGGGACCACATATTAAACGGATTTTTGGAACAGGGAGCTGGATCAGGAGCTTGCTCCGTCCTCTCCACGCATCGGCCCGGTATTGCAGCGCCTCCGGGAGCGGTGCACCACCTTCTCTCAGCGGTGAAAAGACAGACGTAGGTAGGTAGCGAGCGAGCAAGCGAAGTGGACTGGAGCTCCTTCTTCTCGGGTCTCGTCCCTCGTCCCCCATCTGTGTGTCTCTGTGTTCTGTCTCTCTCTCGCCCTCTCGGTTCCCGTGCTCCCTCTGTGCGCTTTCCCGCGTCTCGACTCTCTGGGCAAGCAGGCCGGCCCCCTTTTCGGCTCCCGTGCGTTTTCCCTCCAAAAAACTTAGGTTTTTCAGCCTTTTCCCAGGGAGGCAGGCGTGGCTTGCTTGCTTGCTTGCTTGCTTGCTTGCTTGCGTGTGTGTCCGTCCCCGTCCCTGCAGGCGGGCCCCTTTCGACAGCTGGGCGTTTTCCCTCCAAAAAACTTAGTATATCCACCTTTTCTTTCTTTTGTTTCGGCAGGCAGGCGTGTGTGCGCGCGCGTCCCCGTCCCTCCCTCCCTCCCGAGAGAGAGCTGCCCCTTGCCTCTGCCCGCAGGTGCTGGCGCTCGGCTTTCGCTTGCAGCCGGTTGGGCGCAGCTGCTGCCGGTGGGAGGGGCCTAAGCTAAGGAGGCCGGGCGGCTGGCGCCCCCTGCGGCTGCGGTCGTTGTCGGGCCGTTGACAGAAGATCAAAGAGCAGGGCCCCCGCCCGGGACTGGCAGGAAGGCAGGCGGGCAGGCAAGAGAGTGGGGGAGCAGAGTCCCGCGGCAGGCCTCTGGCTGCAGGGAGGCCGGCAGCTGCGCGGGTCCCGGGCTCCAGAGGAGTCGGCCTGCGCCACTGTGCGCCAGCGGAACGCCCGCGCGTCGGTCCGCGCCTTTGTGGGCATCGCTTCTCGGCCTTTTGGCTAAGATCAAGTGTAGTATCTGTTCTTATCAGTTTAATATCTGATACGTCCCCCATCGGGGGACCACATATTAAACGGATTTTTGGAACAGGGAGCTGGATCAGGAGCTTGCTCCGTCCTCTCCACGCATCGGCCCGGTATTGCAGCGCCTCCGGGAGCGGTGCACCACCTTCTCTCAGCGGTGAAAAGACAGACGTAGGTAGGTAGCGAGCGAGCAAGCGAAGTGGACTGGAGCTCCTTCTTCTCGGGTCTCGTCCCTCGTCCCCCATCTGTGTGTCTCTGTGTTCTGTCTCTCTCTCGCCCTCTCGGTTCCCGTGCTCCCTCTGTGCGCTTTCCCGCGTCTCGACTCTCTGGGCAAGCAGGCCGGCCCCCTTTTCGGCTCCCGTGCGTTTTCCCTCCAAAAAACTTAGGTTTTTCAGCCTTTTCCCAGGGAGGCAGGCGTGGCTTGCTTGCTTGCTTGCTTGCTTGCTTGCTTGCGTGTGTGTCCGTCCCCGTCCCTGCAGGCGGGCCCCTTTCGACAGCTGGGCGTTTTCCCTCCAAAAAACTTAGTATATCCACCTTTTCTTTCTTTTGTTTCGGCAGGCAGGCGTGTGTGCGCGCGCGTCCCCGTCCCTCCCTCCCTCCCGAGAGAGAGCTGCCCCTTGCCTCTGCCCGCAGGTGCTGGCGCTCGGCTTTCGCTTGCAGCCGGTTGGGCGCAGCTGCTGCCGGTGGGAGGGGCCTAAGCTAAGGAGGCCGGGCGGCTGGCGCCCCCTGCGGCTGCGGTCGTTGTCGGGCCGTTGACAGAAGATCAAAGAGCAGGGCCCCCGCCCGGGACTGGCAGGAAGGCAGGCGGGCAGGCAAGAGAGTGGGGGAGCAGAGTCCCGCGGCAGGCCTCTGGCTGCAGGGAGGCCGGCAGCTGCGCGGGTCCCGGGCTCCAGAGGAGTCGGCCTGCGCCACTGTGCGCCAGCGGAACGCCCGCGCGTCGGTCCGCGCCTTTGTGGGCATCGCTTCTCGGCCTTTTGGCTAAGATCAAGTGTAGTATCTGTTCTTATCAGTTTAATATCTGATACGTCCCCCATCGGGGGACCACATATTAAACGGATTTTTGGAACAGGGAGCTGGATCAGGAGCTTGCTCCGTCCTCTCCACGCATCGGCCCGGTATTGCAGCGCCTCCGGGAGCGGTGCACCACCTTCTCTCAGCGGTGAAAAGACAGACGTAGGTAGGTAGCGAGCGAGCAAGCGAAGTGGACTGGAGCTCCTTCTTCTCGGGTCTCGTCCCTCGTCCCCCATCTGTGTGTCTCTGTGTTCTGTCTCTCTCTCGCCCTCTCGGTTCCCGTGCTCCCTCTGTGCGCTTTCCCGCGTCTCGACTCTCTGGGCAAGCAGGCCGGCCCCCTTTTCGGCTCCCGTGCGTTTTCCCTCCAAAAAACTTAGGTTTTTCAGCCTTTTCCCAGGGAGGCAGGCGTGGCTTGCTTGCTTGCTTGCTTGCTTGCTTGCTTGCGTGTGTGTCCGTCCCCGTCCCTGCAGGCGGGCCCCTTTCGACAGCTGGGCGTTTTCCCTCCAAAAAACTTAGTATATCCACCTTTTCTTTCTTTTGTTTCGGCAGGCAGGCGTGTGTGCGCGCGCGTCCCCGTCCCTCCCTCCCTCCCGAGAGAGAGCTGCCCCTTGCCTCTGCCCGCAGGTGCTGGCGCTCGGCTTTCGCTTGCAGCCGGTTGGGCGCAGCTGCTGCCGGTGGGAGGGGCCTAAGCTAAGGAGGCCGGGCGGCTGGCGCCCCCTGCGGCTGCGGTCGTTGTCGGGCCGTTGACAGAAGATCAAAGAGCAGGGCCCCCGCCCGGGACTGGCAGGAAGGCAGGCGGGCAGGCAAGAGAGTGGGGGAGCAGAGTCCCGCGGCAGGCCTCTGGCTGCAGGGAGGCCGGCAGCTGCGCGGGTCCCGGGCTCCAGAGGAGTCGGCCTGCGCCACTGTGCGCCAGCGGAACGCCCGCGCGTCGGTCCGCGCCTTTGTGGGCATCGCTTCTCGGCCTTTTGGCTAAGATCAAGTGTAGTATCTGTTCTTATCAGTTTAATATCTGATACGTCCCCCATCGGGGGACCACATATTAAACGGATTTTTGGAACAGGGAGCTGGATCAGGAGCTTGCTCCGTCCTCTCCACGCATCGGCCCGGTATTGCAGCGCCTCCGGGAGCGGTGCACCACCTTCTCTCAGCGGTGAAAAGACAGACGTAGGTAGGTAGCGAGCGAGCAAGCGAAGTGGACTGGAGCTCCTTCTTCTCGGGTCTCGTCCCTCGTCCCCCATCTGTGTGTCTCTGTGTTCTGTCTCTCTCTCGCCCTCTCGGTTCCCGTGCTCCCTCTGTGCGCTTTCCCGCGTCTCGACTCTCTGGGCAAGCAGGCCGGCCCCCTTTTCGGCTCCCGTGCGTTTTCCCTCCAAAAAACTTAGGTTTTTCAGCCTTTTCCCAGGGAGGCAGGCGTGGCTTGCTTGCTTGCTTGCTTGCTTGCTTGCTTGCGTGTGTGTCCGTCCCCGTCCCTGCAGGCGGGCCCCTTTCGACAGCTGGGCGTTTTCCCTCCAAAAAACTTAGTATATCCACCTTTTCTTTCTTTTGTTTCGGCAGGCAGGCGTGTGTGCGCGCGCGTCCCCGTCCCTCCCTCCCTCCCGAGAGAGAGCTGCCCCTTGCCTCTGCCCGCAGGTGCTGGCGCTCGGCTTTCGCTTGCAGCCGGTTGGGCGCAGCTGCTGCCGGTGGGAGGGGCCTAAGCTAAGGAGGCCGGGCGGCTGGCGCCCCCTGCGGCTGCGGTCGTTGTCGGGCCGTTGACAGAAGATCAAAGAGCAGGGCCCCCGCCCGGGACTGGCAGGAAGGCAGGCGGGCAGGCAAGAGAGTGGGGGAGCAGAGTCCCGCGGCAGGCCTCTGGCTGCAGGGAGGCCGGCAGCTGCGCGGGTCCCGGGCTCCAGAGGAGTCGGCCTGCGCCACTGTGCGCCAGCGGAACGCCCGCGCGTCGGTCCGCGCCTTTGTGGGCATCGCTTCTCGGCCTTTTGGCTAAGATCAAGTGTAGTATCTGTTCTTATCAGTTTAATATCTGATACGTCCCCCATCGGGGGACCACATATTAAACGGATTTTTGGAACAGGGAGCTGGATCAGGAGCTTGCTCCGTCCTCTCCACGCATCGGCCCGGTATTGCAGCGCCTCCGGGAGCGGTGCACCACCTTCTCTCAGCGGTGAAAAGACAGACGTAGGTAGGTAGCGAGCGAGCAAGCGAAGTGGACTGGAGCTCCTTCTTCTCGGGTCTCGTCCCTCGTCCCCCATCTGTGTGTCTCTGTGTTCTGTCTCTCTCTCGCCCTCTCGGTTCCCGTGCTCCCTCTGTGCGCTTTCCCGCGTCTCGACTCTCTGGGCAAGCAGGCCGGCCCCCTTTTCGGCTCCCGTGCGTTTTCCCTCCAAAAAACTTAGGTTTTTCAGCCTTTTCCCAGGGAGGCAGGCGTGGCTTGCTTGCTTGCTTGCTTGCTTGCTTGCTTGCGTGTGTGTCCGTCCCCGTCCCTGCAGGCGGGCCCCTTTCGACAGCTGGGCGTTTTCCCTCCAAAAAACTTAGTATATCCACCTTTTCTTTCTTTTGTTTCGGCAGGCAGGCGTGTGTGCGCGCGCGTCCCCGTCCCTCCCTCCCTCCCGAGAGAGAGCTGCCCCTTGCCTCTGCCCGCAGGTGCTGGCGCTCGGCTTTCGCTTGCAGCCGGTTGGGCGCAGCTGCTGCCGGTGGGAGGGGCCTAAGCTAAGGAGGCCGGGCGGCTGGCGCCCCCTGCGGCTGCGGTCGTTGTCGGGCCGTTGACAGAAGATCAAAGAGCAGGGCCCCCGCCCGGGACTGGCAGGAAGGCAGGCGGGCAGGCAAGAGAGTGGGGGAGCAGAGTCCCGCGGCAGGCCTCTGGCTGCAGGGAGGCCGGCAGCTGCGCGGGTCCCGGGCTCCAGAGGAGTCGGCCTGCGCCACTGTGCGCCAGCGGAACGCCCGCGCGTCGGTCCGCGCCTTTGTGGGCATCGCTTCTCGGCCTTTTGGCTAAGATCAAGTGTAGTATCTGTTCTTATCAGTTTAATATCTGATACGTCCCCCATCGGGGGACCACATATTAAACGGATTTTTGGAACAGGGAGCTGGATCAGGAGCTTGCTCCGTCCTCTCCACGCATCGGCCCGGTATTGCAGCGCCTCCGGGAGCGGTGCACCACCTTCTCTCAGCGGTGAAAAGACAGACGTAGGTAGGTAGCGAGCGAGCAAGCGAAGTGGACTGGAGCTCCTTCTTCTCGGGTCTCGTCCCTCGTCCCCCATCTGTGTGTCTCTGTGTTCTGTCTCTCTCTCGCCCTCTCGGTTCCCGTGCTCCCTCTGTGCGCTTTCCCGCGTCTCGACTCTCTGGGCAAGCAGGCCGGCCCCCTTTTCGGCTCCCGTGCGTTTTCCCTCCAAAAAACTTAGGTTTTTCAGCCTTTTCCCAGGGAGGCAGGCGTGGCTTGCTTGCTTGCTTGCTTGCTTGCTTGCTTGCGTGTGTGTCCGTCCCCGTCCCTGCAGGCGGGCCCCTTTCGACAGCTGGGCGTTTTCCCTCCAAAAAACTTAGTATATCCACCTTTTCTTTCTTTTGTTTCGGCAGGCAGGCGTGTGTGCGCGCGCGTCCCCGTCCCTCCCTCCCTCCCGAGAGAGAGCTGCCCCTTGCCTCTGCCCGCAGGTGCTGGCGCTCGGCTTTCGCTTGCAGCCGGTTGGGCGCAGCTGCTGCCGGTGGGAGGGGCCTAAGCTAAGGAGGCCGGGCGGCTGGCGCCCCCTGCGGCTGCGGTCGTTGTCGGGCCGTTGACAGAAGATCAAAGAGCAGGGCCCCCGCCCGGGACTGGCAGGAAGGCAGGCGGGCAGGCAAGAGAGTGGGGGAGCAGAGTCCCGCGGCAGGCCTCTGGCTGCAGGGAGGCCGGCAGCTGCGCGGGTCCCGGGCTCCAGAGGAGTCGGCCTGCGCCACTGTGCGCCAGCGGAACGCCCGCGCGTCGGTCCGCGCCTTTGTGGGCATCGCTTCTCGGCCTTTTGGCTAAGATCAAGTGTAGTATCTGTTCTTATCAGTTTAATATCTGATACGTCCCCCATCGGGGGACCACATATTAAACGGATTTTTGGAACAGGGAGCTGGATCAGGAGCTTGCTCCGTCCTCTCCACGCATCGGCCCGGTATTGCAGCGCCTCCGGGAGCGGTGCACCACCTTCTCTCAGCGGTGAAAAGACAGACGTAGGTAGGTAGCGAGCGAGCAAGCGAAGTGGACTGGAGCTCCTTCTTCTCGGGTCTCGTCCCTCGTCCCCCATCTGTGTGTCTCTGTGTTCTGTCTCTCTCTCGCCCTCTCGGTTCCCGTGCTCCCTCTGTGCGCTTTCCCGCGTCTCGACTCTCTGGGCAAGCAGGCCGGCCCCCTTTTCGGCTCCCGTGCGTTTTCCCTCCAAAAAACTTAGGTTTTTCAGCCTTTTCCCAGGGAGGCAGGCGTGGCTTGCTTGCTTGCTTGCTTGCTTGCTTGCTTGCGTGTGTGTCCGTCCCCGTCCCTGCAGGCGGGCCCCTTTCGACAGCTGGGCGTTTTCCCTCCAAAAAACTTAGTATATCCACCTTTTCTTTCTTTTGTTTCGGCAGGCAGGCGTGTGTGCGCGCGCGTCCCCGTCCCTCCCTCCCTCCCGAGAGAGAGCTGCCCCTTGCCTCTGCCCGCAGGTGCTGGCGCTCGGCTTTCGCTTGCAGCCGGTTGGGCGCAGCTGCTGCCGGTGGGAGGGGCCTAAGCTAAGGAGGCCGGGCGGCTGGCGCCCCCTGCGGCTGCGGTCGTTGTCGGGCCGTTGACAGAAGATCAAAGAGCAGGGCCCCCGCCCGGGACTGGCAGGAAGGCAGGCGGGCAGGCAAGAGAGTGGGGGAGCAGAGTCCCGCGGCAGGCCTCTGGCTGCAGGGAGGCCGGCAGCTGCGCGGGTCCCGGGCTCCAGAGGAGTCGGCCTGCGCCACTGTGCGCCAGCGGAACGCCCGCGCGTCGGTCCGCGCCTTTGTGGGCATCGCTTCTCGGCCTTTTGGCTAAGATCAAGTGTAGTATCTGTTCTTATCAGTTTAATATCTGATACGTCCCCCATCGGGGGACCACATATTAAACGGATTTTTGGAACAGGGAGCTGGATCAGGAGCTTGCTCCGTCCTCTCCACGCATCGGCCCGGTATTGCAGCGCCTCCGGGAGCGGTGCACCACCTTCTCTCAGCGGTGAAAAGACAGACGTAGGTAGGTAGCGAGCGAGCAAGCGAAGTGGACTGGAGCTCCTTCTTCTCGGGTCTCGTCCCTCGTCCCCCATCTGTGTGTCTCTGTGTTCTGTCTCTCTCTCGCCCTCTCGGTTCCCGTGCTCCCTCTGTGCGCTTTCCCGCGTCTCGACTCTCTGGGCAAGCAGGCCGGCCCCCTTTTCGGCTCCCGTGCGTTTTCCCTCCAAAAAACTTAGGTTTTTCAGCCTTTTCCCAGGGAGGCAGGCGTGGCTTGCTTGCTTGCTTGCTTGCTTGCTTGCTTGCGTGTGTGTCCGTCCCCGTCCCTGCAGGCGGGCCCCTTTCGACAGCTGGGCGTTTTCCCTCCAAAAAACTTAGTATATCCACCTTTTCTTTCTTTTGTTTCGGCAGGCAGGCGTGTGCGCGCGCGTCCCCGTCCCTCCCTCCCTCCCGAGAGAGAGCTGCCCCTTGCCTCTGCCCGCAGGTGCTGGCGCTCGGCTTTCGCTTGCAGCCGGTTGGGCGCAGCTGCTGCCGGTGGGAGGGGCCTAAGCTAAGGAGGCCGGGCGGCTGGCGCCCCCTGCGGCTGCGGTCGTTGTCGGGCCGTTGACAGAAGATCAAAGAGCAGGGCCCCCGCCCGGGACTGGCAGGAAGGCAGGCGGGCAGGCAAGAGAGTGGGGGAGCAGAGTCCCGCGGCAGGCCTCTGGCTGCAGGGAGGCCGGCAGCTGCGCGGGTCCCGGGCTCCAGAGGAGTCGGCCTGCGCCACTGTGCGCCAGCGGAACGCCCGCGCGTCGGTCCGCGCCTTTGTGGGCATCGCTTCTCGGCCTTTTGGCTAAGATCAAGTGTAGTATCTGTTCTTATCAGTTTAATATCTGATACGTCCCCCATCGGGGGACCACATATTAAACGGATTTTTGGAACAGGGAGCTGGATCAGGAGCTTGCTCCGTCCTCTCCACGCATCGGCCCGGTATTGCAGCGCCTCCGGGAGCGGTGCACCACCTTCTCTCAGCGGTGAAAAGACAGACGTAGGTAGGTAGCGAGCGAGCAAGCGAAGTGGACTGGAGCTCCTTCTTCTCGGGTCTCGTCCCTCGTCCCCCATCTGTGTGTCTCTGTGTTCTGTCTCTCTCTCGCCCTCTCGGTTCCCGTGCTCCCTCTGTGCGCTTTCCCGCGTCTCGACTCTCTGGGCAAGCAGGCCGGCCCCCTTTTCGGCTCCCGTGCGTTTTCCCTCCAAAAAACTTAGGTTTTTCAGCCTTTTCCCAGGGAGGCAGGCGTGGCTTGCTTGCTTGCTTGCTTGCTTGCTTGCTTGCGTGTGTGTCCGTCCCCGTCCCTGCAGGCGGGCCCCTTTCGACAGCTGGGCGTTTTCCCTCCAAAAAACTTAGTATATCCACCTTTTCTTTCTTTTGTTTCGGCAGGCAGGCGTGTGTGCGCGCGCGTCCCCGTCCCTCCCTCCCTCCCGAGAGAGAGCTGCCCCTTGCCTCTGCCCGCAGGTGCTGGCGCTCGGCTTTCGCTTGCAGCCGGTTGGGCGCAGCTGCTGCCGGTGGGAGGGGCCTAAGCTAAGGAGGCCGGGCGGCTGGCGCCCCCTGCGGCTGCGGTCGTTGTCGGGCCGTTGACAGAAGATCAAAGAGCAGGGCCCCCGCCCGGGACTGGCAGGAAGGCAGGCGGGCAGGCAAGAGAGTGGGGGAGCAGAGTCCCGCGGCAGGCCTCTGGCTGCAGGGAGGCCGGCAGCTGCGCGGGTCCCGGGCTCCAGAGGAGTCGGCCTGCGCCACTGTGCGCCAGCGGAACGCCCGCGCGTCGGTCCGCGCCTTTGTGGGCATCGCTTCTCGGCCTTTTGGCTAAGATCAAGTGTAGTATCTGTTCTTATCAGTTTAATATCTGATACGTCCCCCATCGGGGGACCACATATTAAACGGATTTTTGGAACAGGGAGCTGGATCAGGAGCTTGCTCCGTCCTCTCCACGCATCGGCCCGGTATTGCAGCGCCTCCGGGAGCGGTGCACCACCTTCTCTCAGCGGTGAAAAGACAGACGTAGGTAGGTAGCGAGCGAGCAAGCGAAGTGGACTGGAGCTCCTTCTTCTCGGGTCTCGTCCCTCGTCCCCCATCTGTGTGTCTCTGTGTTCTGTCTCTCTCTCGCCCTCTCGGTTCCCGTGCTCCCTCTGTGCGCTTTCCCGCGTCTCGACTCTCTGGGCAAGCAGGCCGGCCCCCTTTTCGGCTCCCGTGCGTTTTCCCTCCAAAAAACTTAGGTTTTTCAGCCTTTTCCCAGGGAGGCAGGCGTGGCTTGCTTGCTTGCTTGCTTGCTTGCTTGCTTGCGTGTGTGTCCGTCCCCGTCCCTGCAGGCGGGCCCCTTTCGACAGCTGGGCGTTTTCCCTCCAAAAAACTTAGTATATCCACCTTTTCTTTCTTTTGTTTCGGCAGGCAGGCGTGTGTGCGCGCGCGTCCCCGTCCCTCCCTCCCTCCCGAGAGAGAGCTGCCCCTTGCCTCTGCCCGCAGGTGCTGGCGCTCGGCTTTCGCTTGCAGCCGGTTGGGCGCAGCTGCTGCCGGTGGGAGGGGCCTAAGCTAAGGAGGCCGGGCGGCTGGCGCCCCCTGCGGCTGCGGTCGTTGTCGGGCCGTTGACAGAAGATCAAAGAGCAGGGCCCCCGCCCGGGACTGGCAGGAAGGCAGGCGGGCAGGCAAGAGAGTGGGGGAGCAGAGTCCCGCGGCAGGCCTCTGGCTGCAGGGAGGCCGGCAGCTGCGCGGGTCCCGGGCTCCAGAGGAGTCGGCCTGCGCCACTGTGCGCCAGCGGAACGCCCGCGCGTCGGTCCGCGCCTTTGTGGGCATCGCTTCTCGGCCTTTTGGCTAAGATCAAGTGTAGTATCTGTTCTTATCAGTTTAATATCTGATACGTCCCCCATCGGGGGACCACATATTAAACGGATTTTTGGAACAGGGAGCTGGATCAGGAGCTTGCTCCGTCCTCTCCACGCATCGGCCCGGTATTGCAGCGCCTCCGGGAGCGGTGCACCACCTTCTCTCAGCGGTGAAAAGACAGACGTAGGTAGGTAGCGAGCGAGCAAGCGAAGTGGACTGGAGCTCCTTCTTCTCGGGTCTCGTCCCTCGTCCCCCATCTGTGTGTCTCTGTGTTCTGTCTCTCTCTCGCCCTCTCGGTTCCCGTGCTCCCTCTGTGCGCTTTCCCGCGTCTCGACTCTCTGGGCAAGCAGGCCGGCCCCCTTTTCGGCTCCCGTGCGTTTTCCCTCCAAAAAACTTAGGTTTTTCAGCCTTTTCCCAGGGAGGCAGGCGTGGCTTGCTTGCTTGCTTGCTTGCTTGCTTGCTTGCGTGTGTGTCCGTCCCCGTCCCTGCAGGCGGGCCCCTTTCGACAGCTGGGCGTTTTCCCTCCAAAAAACTTAGTATATCCACCTTTTCTTTCTTTTGTTTCGGCAGGCAGGCGTGTGTGCGCGCGCGTCCCCGTCCCTCCCTCCCTCCCGAGAGAGAGCTGCCCCTTGCCTCTGCCCGCAGGTGCTGGCGCTCGGCTTTCGCTTGCAGCCGGTTGGGCGCAGCTGCTGCCGGTGGGAGGGGCCTAAGCTAAGGAGGCCGGGCGGCTGGCGCCCCCTGCGGCTGCGGTCGTTGTCGGGCCGTTGACAGAAGATCAAAGAGCAGGGCCCCCGCCCGGGACTGGCAGGAAGGCAGGCGGGCAGGCAAGAGAGTGGGGGAGCAGAGTCCCGCGGCAGGCCTCTGGCTGCAGGGAGGCCGGCAGCTGCGCGGGTCCCGGGCTCCAGAGGAGTCGGCCTGCGCCACTGTGCGCCAGCGGAACGCCCGCGCGTCGGTCCGCGCCTTTGTGGGCATCGCTTCTCGGCCTTTTGGCTAAGATCAAGTGTAGTATCTGTTCTTATCAGTTTAATATCTGATACGTCCCCCATCGGGGGACCACATATTAAACGGATTTTTGGAACAGGGAGCTGGATCAGGAGCTTGCTCCGTCCTCTCCACGCATCGGCCCGGTATTGCAGCGCCTCCGGGAGCGGTGCACCACCTTCTCTCAGCGGTGAAAAGACAGACGTAGGTAGGTAGCGAGCGAGCAAGCGAAGTGGACTGGAGCTCCTTCTTCTCGGGTCTCGTCCCTCGTCCCCCATCTGTGTGTCTCTGTGTTCTGTCTCTCTCTCGCCCTCTCGGTTCCCGTGCTCCCTCTGTGCGCTTTCCCGCGTCTCGACTCTCTGGGCAAGCAGGCCGGCCCCCTTTTCGGCTCCCGTGCGTTTTCCCTCCAAAAAACTTAGGTTTTTCAGCCTTTTCCCAGGGAGGCAGGCGTGGCTTGCTTGCTTGCTTGCTTGCTTGCTTGCTTGCGTGTGTGTCCGTCCCCGTCCCTGCAGGCGGGCCCCTTTCGACAGCTGGGCGTTTTCCCTCCAAAAAACTTAGTATATCCACCTTTTCTTTCTTTTGTTTCGGCAGGCAGGCGTGTGTGCGCGCGCGTCCCCGTCCCTCCCTCCCTCCCGAGAGAGAGCTGCCCCTTGCCTCTGCCCGCAGGTGCTGGCGCTCGGCTTTCGCTTGCAGCCGGTTGGGCGCAGCTGCTGCCGGTGGGAGGGGCCTAAGCTAAGGAGGCCGGGCGGCTGGCGCCCCCTGCGGCTGCGGTCGTTGTCGGGCCGTTGACAGAAGATCAAAGAGCAGGGCCCCCGCCCGGGACTGGCAGGAAGGCAGGCGGGCAGGCAAGAGAGTGGGGGAGCAGAGTCCCGCGGCAGGCCTCTGGCTGCAGGGAGGCCGGCAGCTGCGCGGGTCCCGGGCTCCAGAGGAGTCGGCCTGCGCCACTGTGCGCCAGCGGAACGCCCGCGCGTCGGTCCGCGCCTTTGTGGGCATCGCTTCTCGGCCTTTTGGCTAAGATCAAGTGTAGTATCTGTTCTTATCAGTTTAATATCTGATACGTCCCCCATCGGGGGACCACATATTAAACGGATTTTTGGAACAGGGAGCTGGATCAGGAGCTTGCTCCGTCCTCTCCACGCATCGGCCCGGTATTGCAGCGCCTCCGGGAGCGGTGCACCACCTTCTCTCAGCGGTGAAAAGACAGACGTAGGTAGGTAGCGAGCGAGCAAGCGAAGTGGACTGGAGCTCCTTCTTCTCGGGTCTCGTCCCTCGTCCCCCATCTGTGTGTCTCTGTGTTCTGTCTCTCTCTCGCCCTCTCGGTTCCCGTGCTCCCTCTGTGCGCTTTCCCGCGTCTCGACTCTCTGGGCAAGCAGGCCGGCCCCCTTTTCGGCTCCCGTGCGTTTTCCCTCCAAAAAACTTAGGTTTTTCAGCCTTTTCCCAGGGAGGCAGGCGTGGCTTGCTTGCTTGCTTGCTTGCTTGCTTGCTTGCGTGTGTGTCCGTCCCCGTCCCTGCAGGCGGGCCCCTTTCGACAGCTGGGCGTTTTCCCTCCAAAAAACTTAGTATATCCACCTTTTCTTTCTTTTGTTTCGGCAGGCAGGCGTGTGTGCGCGCGCGTCCCCGTCCCTCCCTCCCTCCCGAGAGAGAGCTGCCCCTTGCCTCTGCCCGCAGGTGCTGGCGCTCGGCTTTCGCTTGCAGCCGGTTGGGCGCAGCTGCTGCCGGTGGGAGGGGCCTAAGCTAAGGAGGCCGGGCGGCTGGCGCCCCCTGCGGCTGCGGTCGTTGTCGGGCCGTTGACAGAAGATCAAAGAGCAGGGCCCCCGCCCGGGACTGGCAGGAAGGCAGGCGGGCAGGCAAGAGAGTGGGGGAGCAGAGTCCCGCGGCAGGCCTCTGGCTGCAGGGAGGCCGGCAGCTGCGCGGGTCCCGGGCTCCAGAGGAGTCGGCCTGCGCCACTGTGCGCCAGCGGAACGCCCGCGCGTCGGTCCGCGCCTTTGTGGGCATCGCTTCTCGGCCTTTTGGCTAAGATCAAGTGTAGTATCTGTTCTTATCAGTTTAATATCTGATACGTCCCCCATCGGGGGACCACATATTAAACGGATTTTTGGAACAGGGAGCTGGATCAGGAGCTTGCTCCGTCCTCTCCACGCATCGGCCCGGTATTGCAGCGCCTCCGGGAGCGGTGCACCACCTTCTCTCAGCGGTGAAAAGACAGACGTAGGTAGGTAGCGAGCGAGCAAGCGAAGTGGACTGGAGCTCCTTCTTCTCGGGTCTCGTCCCTCGTCCCCCATCTGTGTGTCTCTGTGTTCTGTCTCTCTCTCGCCCTCTCGGTTCCCGTGCTCCCTCTGTGCGCTTTCCCGCGTCTCGACTCTCTGGGCAAGCAGGCCGGCCCCCTTTTCGGCTCCCGTGCGTTTTCCCTCCAAAAAACTTAGGTTTTTCAGCCTTTTCCCAGGGAGGCAGGCGTGGCTTGCTTGCTTGCTTGCTTGCTTGCTTGCTTGCGTGTGTGTCCGTCCCCGTCCCTGCAGGCGGGCCCCTTTCGACAGCTGGGCGTTTTCCCTCCAAAAAACTTAGTATATCCACCTTTTCTTTCTTTTGTTTCGGCAGGCAGGCGTGTGTGCGCGCGCGTCCCCGTCCCTCCCTCCCTCCCGAGAGAGAGCTGCCCCTTGCCTCTGCCCGCAGGTGCTGGCGCTCGGCTTTCGCTTGCAGCCGGTTGGGCGCAGCTGCTGCCGGTGGGAGGGGCCTAAGCTAAGGAGGCCGGGCGGCTGGCGCCCCCTGCGGCTGCGGTCGTTGTCGGGCCGTTGACAGAAGATCAAAGAGCAGGGCCCCCGCCCGGGACTGGCAGGAAGGCAGGCGGGCAGGCAAGAGAGTGGGGGAGCAGAGTCCCGCGGCAGGCCTCTGGCTGCAGGGAGGCCGGCAGCTGCGCGGGTCCCGGGCTCCAGAGGAGTCGGCCTGCGCCACTGTGCGCCAGCGGAACGCCCGCGCGTCGGTCCGCGCCTTTGTGGGCATCGCTTCTCGGCCTTTTGGCTAAGATCAAGTGTAGTATCTGTTCTTATCAGTTTAATATCTGATACGTCCCCCATCGGGGGACCACATATTAAACGGATTTTTGGAACAGGGAGCTGGATCAGGAGCTTGCTCCGTCCTCTCCACGCATCGGCCCGGTATTGCAGCGCCTCCGGGAGCGGTGCACCACCTTCTCTCAGCGGTGAAAAGACAGACGTAGGTAGGTAGCGAGCGAGCAAGCGAAGTGGACTGGAGCTCCTTCTTCTCGGGTCTCGTCCCTCGTCCCCCATCTGTGTGTCTCTGTGTTCTGTCTCTCTCTCGCCCTCTCGGTTCCCGTGCTCCCTCTGTGCGCTTTCCCGCGTCTCGACTCTCTGGGCAAGCAGGCCGGCCCCCTTTTCGGCTCCCGTGCGTTTTCCCTCCAAAAAACTTAGGTTTTTCAGCCTTTTCCCAGGGAGGCAGGCGTGGCTTGCTTGCTTGCTTGCTTGCTTGCTTGCTTGCGTGTGTGTCCGTCCCCGTCCCTGCAGGCGGGCCCCTTTCGACAGCTGGGCGTTTTCCCTCCAAAAAACTTAGTATATCCACCTTTTCTTTCTTTTGTTTCGGCAGGCAGGCGTGTGTGCGCGCGCGTCCCCGTCCCTCCCTCCCTCCCGAGAGAGAGCTGCCCCTTGCCTCTGCCCGCAGGTGCTGGCGCTCGGCTTTCGCTTGCAGCCGGTTGGGCGCAGCTGCTGCCGGTGGGAGGGGCCTAAGCTAAGGAGGCCGGGCGGCTGGCGCCCCCTGCGGCTGCGGTCGTTGTCGGGCCGTTGACAGAAGATCAAAGAGCAGGGCCCCCGCCCGGGACTGGCAGGAAGGCAGGCGGGCAGGCAAGAGAGTGGGGGAGCAGAGTCCCGCGGCAGGCCTCTGGCTGCAGGGAGGCCGGCAGCTGCGCGGGTCCCGGGCTCCAGAGGAGTCGGCCTGCGCCACTGTGCGCCAGCGGAACGCCCGCGCGTCGGTCCGCGCCTTTGTGGGCATCGCTTCTCGGCCTTTTGGCTAAGATCAAGTGTAGTATCTGTTCTTATCAGTTTAATATCTGATACGTCCCCCATCGGGGGACCACATATTAAACGGATTTTTGGAACAGGGAGCTGGATCAGGAGCTTGCTCCGTCCTCTCCACGCATCGGCCCGGTATTGCAGCGCCTCCGGGAGCGGTGCACCACCTTCTCTCAGCGGTGAAAAGACAGACGTAGGTAGGTAGCGAGCGAGCAAGCGAAGTGGACTGGAGCTCCTTCTTCTCGGGTCTCGTCCCTCGTCCCCCATCTGTGTGTCTCTGTGTTCTGTCTCTCTCTCGCCCTCTCGGTTCCCGTGCTCCCTCTGTGCGCTTTCCCGCGTCTCGACTCTCTGGGCAAGCAGGCCGGCCCCCTTTTCGGCTCCCGTGCGTTTTCCCTCCAAAAAACTTAGGTTTTTCAGCCTTTTCCCAGGGAGGCAGGCGTGGCTTGCTTGCTTGCTTGCTTGCTTGCTTGCTTGCGTGTGTGTCCGTCCCCGTCCCTGCAGGCGGGCCCCTTTCGACAGCTGGGCGTTTTCCCTCCAAAAAACTTAGTATATCCACCTTTTCTTTCTTTTGTTTCGGCAGGCAGGCGTGTGTGCGCGCGCGTCCCCGTCCCTCCCTCCCTCCCGAGAGAGAGCTGCCCCTTGCCTCTGCCCGCAGGTGCTGGCGCTCGGCTTTCGCTTGCAGCCGGTTGGGCGCAGCTGCTGCCGGTGGGAGGGGCCTAAGCTAAGGAGGCCGGGCGGCTGGCGCCCCCTGCGGCTGCGGTCGTTGTCGGGCCGTTGACAGAAGATCAAAGAGCAGGGCCCCCGCCCGGGACTGGCAGGAAGGCAGGCGGGCAGGCAAGAGAGTGGGGGAGCAGAGTCCCGCGGCAGGCCTCTGGCTGCAGGGAGGCCGGCAGCTGCGCGGGTCCCGGGCTCCAGAGGAGTCGGCCTGCGCCACTGTGCGCCAGCGGAACGCCCGCGCGTCGGTCCGCGCCTTTGTGGGCATCGCTTCTCGGCCTTTTGGCTAAGATCAAGTGTAGTATCTGTTCTTATCAGTTTAATATCTGATACGTCCCCCATCGGGGGACCACATATTAAACGGATTTTTGGAACAGGGAGCTGGATCAGGAGCTTGCTCCGTCCTCTCCACGCATCGGCCCGGTATTGCAGCGCCTCCGGGAGCGGTGCACCACCTTCTCTCAGCGGTGAAAAGACAGACGTAGGTAGGTAGCGAGCGAGCAAGCGAAGTGGACTGGAGCTCCTTCTTCTCGGGTCTCGTCCCTCGTCCCCCATCTGTGTGTCTCTGTGTTCTGTCTCTCTCTCGCCCTCTCGGTTCCCGTGCTCCCTCTGTGCGCTTTCCCGCGTCTCGACTCTCTGGGCAAGCAGGCCGGCCCCCTTTTCGGCTCCCGTGCGTTTTCCCTCCAAAAAACTTAGGTTTTTCAGCCTTTTCCCAGGGAGGCAGGCGTGGCTTGCTTGCTTGCTTGCTTGCTTGCTTGCTTGCGTGTGTGTCCGTCCCCGTCCCTGCAGGCGGGCCCCTTTCGACAGCTGGGCGTTTTCCCTC
This sequence comes from Lepisosteus platostomus, assembly GCF_059453375.1. NCBI lineage: Eukaryota > Metazoa > Chordata > Actinopteri > Semionotiformes > Lepisosteidae > Lepisosteus > Lepisosteus platostomus. The sequence continues at coordinate 16,487 of NW_028291524.1, read as the reverse complement.
CAAAAAACTTAGTATATCCACCTTTTCTTTCTTTTGTTTCGGCAGGCAGGCGTGTGTGCGCGCGCGTCCCCGTCCCTCCCTCCCTCCCGAGAGAGAGCTGCCCCTTGCCTCTGCCCGCAGGTGCTGGCGCTCGGCTTTCGCTTGCAGCCGGTTGGGCGCAGCTGCTGCCGGTGGGAGGGGCCTAAGCTAAGGAGGCCGGGCGGCTGGCGCCCCCTGCGGCTGCGGTCGTTGTCGGGCCGTTGACAGAAGATCAAAGAGCAGGGCCCCCGCCCGGGACTGGCAGGAAGGCAGGCGGGCAGGCAAGAGAGTGGGGGAGCAGAGTCCCGCGGCAGGCCTCTGGCTGCAGGGAGGCCGGCAGCTGCGCGGGTCCCGGGCTCCAGAGGAGTCGGCCTGCGCCACTGTGCGCCAGCGGAACGCCCGCGCGTCGGTCCGCGCCTTTGTGGGCATCGCTTCTCGGCCTTTTGGCTAAGATCAAGTGTAGTATCTGTTCTTATCAGTTTAATATCTGATACGTCCCCCATCGGGGGACCACATATTAAACGGATTTTTGGAACAGGGAGCTGGATCAGGAGCTTGCTCCGTCCTCTCCACGCATCGGCCCGGTATTGCAGCGCCTCCGGGAGCGGTGCACCACCTTCTCTCAGCGGTGAAAAGACAGACGTAGGTAGGTAGCGAGCGAGCAAGCGAAGTGGACTGGAGCTCCTTCTTCTCGGGTCTCGTCCCTCGTCCCCCATCTGTGTGTCTCTGTGTTCTGTCTCTCTCTCGCCCTCTCGGTTCCCGTGCTCCCTCTGTGCGCTTTCCCGCGTCTCGACTCTCTGGGCAAGCAGGCCGGCCCCCTTTTCGGCTCCCGTGCGTTTTCCCTCCAAAAAACTTAGGTTTTTCAGCCTTTTCCCAGGGAGGCAGGCGTGGCTTGCTTGCTTGCTTGCTTGCTTGCTTGCTTGCGTGTGTGTCCGTCCCCGTCCCTGCAGGCGGGCCCCTTTCGACAGCTGGGCGTTTTCCCTCCAAAAAACTTAGTATATCCACCTTTTCTTTCTTTTGTTTCGGCAGGCAGGCGTGTGTGCGCGCGCGTCCCCGTCCCTCCCTCCCTCCCGAGAGAGAGCTGCCCCTTGCCTCTGCCCGCAGGTGCTGGCGCTCGGCTTTCGCTTGCAGCCGGTTGGGCGCAGCTGCTGCCGGTGGGAGGGGCCTAAGCTAAGGAGGCCGGGCGGCTGGCGCCCCCTGCGGCTGCGGTCGTTGTCGGGCCGTTGACAGAAGATCAAAGAGCAGGGCCCCCGCCCGGGACTGGCAGGAAGGCAGGCGGGCAGGCAAGAGAGTGGGGGAGCAGAGTCCCGCGGCAGGCCTCTGGCTGCAGGGAGGCCGGCAGCTGCGCGGGTCCCGGGCTCCAGAGGAGTCGGCCTGCGCCACTGTGCGCCAGCGGAACGCCCGCGCGTCGGTCCGCGCCTTTGTGGGCATCGCTTCTCGGCCTTTTGGCTAAGATCAAGTGTAGTATCTGTTCTTATCAGTTTAATATCTGATACGTCCCCCATCGGGGGACCACATATTAAACGGATTTTTGGAACAGGGAGCTGGATCAGGAGCTTGCTCCGTCCTCTCCACGCATCGGCCCGGTATTGCAGCGCCTCCGGGAGCGGTGCACCACCTTCTCTCAGCGGTGAAAAGACAGACGTAGGTAGGTAGCGAGCGAGCAAGCGAAGTGGACTGGAGCTCCTTCTTCTCGGGTCTCGTCCCTCGTCCCCCATCTGTGTGTCTCTGTGTTCTGTCTCTCTCTCGCCCTCTCGGTTCCCGTGCTCCCTCTGTGCGCTTTCCCGCGTCTCGACTCTCTGGGCAAGCAGGCCGGCCCCCTTTTCGGCTCCCGTGCGTTTTCCCTCCAAAAAACTTAGGTTTTTCAGCCTTTTCCCAGGGAGGCAGGCGTGGCTTGCTTGCTTGCTTGCTTGCTTGCTTGCTTGCGTGTGTGTCCGTCCCCGTCCCTGCAGGCGGGCCCCTTTCGACAGCTGGGCGTTTTCCCTCCAAAAAACTTAGTATATCCACCTTTTCTTTCTTTTGTTTCGGCAGGCAGGCGTGTGTGCGCGCGCGTCCCCGTCCCTCCCTCCCTCCCGAGAGAGAGCTGCCCCTTGCCTCTGCCCGCAGGTGCTGGCGCTCGGCTTTCGCTTGCAGCCGGTTGGGCGCAGCTGCTGCCGGTGGGAGGGGCCTAAGCTAAGGAGGCCGGGCGGCTGGCGCCCCCTGCGGCTGCGGTCGTTGTCGGGCCGTTGACAGAAGATCAAAGAGCAGGGCCCCCGCCCGGGACTGGCAGGAAGGCAGGCGGGCAGGCAAGAGAGTGGGGGAGCAGAGTCCCGCGGCAGGCCTCTGGCTGCAGGGAGGCCGGCAGCTGCGCGGGTCCCGGGCTCCAGAGGAGTCGGCCTGCGCCACTGTGCGCCAGCGGAACGCCCGCGCGTCGGTCCGCGCCTTTGTGGGCATCGCTTCTCGGCCTTTTGGCTAAGATCAAGTGTAGTATCTGTTCTTATCAGTTTAATATCTGATACGTCCCCCATCGGGGGACCACATATTAAACGGATTTTTGGAACAGGGAGCTGGATCAGGAGCTTGCTCCGTCCTCTCCACGCATCGGCCCGGTATTGCAGCGCCTCCGGGAGCGGTGCACCACCTTCTCTCAGCGGTGAAAAGACAGACGTAGGTAGGTAGCGAGCGAGCAAGCGAAGTGGACTGGAGCTCCTTCTTCTCGGGTCTCGTCCCTCGTCCCCCATCTGTGTGTCTCTGTGTTCTGTCTCTCTCTCGCCCTCTCGGTTCCCGTGCTCCCTCTGTGCGCTTTCCCGCGTCTCGACTCTCTGGGCAAGCAGGCCGGCCCCCTTTTCGGCTCCCGTGCGTTTTCCCTCCAAAAAACTTAGGTTTTTCAGCCTTTTCCCAGGGAGGCAGGCGTGGCTTGCTTGCTTGCTTGCTTGCTTGCTTGCTTGCGTGTGTGTCCGTCCCCGTCCCTGCAGGCGGGCCCCTTTCGACAGCTGGGCGTTTTCCCTCCAAAAAACTTAGTATATCCACCTTTTCTTTCTTTTGTTTCGGCAGGCAGGCGTGTGTGCGCGCGCGTCCCCGTCCCTCCCTCCCTCCCGAGAGAGAGCTGCCCCTTGCCTCTGCCCGCAGGTGCTGGCGCTCGGCTTTCGCTTGCAGCCGGTTGGGCGCAGCTGCTGCCGGTGGGAGGGGCCTAAGCTAAGGAGGCCGGGCGGCTGGCGCCCCCTGCGGCTGCGGTCGTTGTCGGGCCGTTGACAGAAGATCAAAGAGCAGGGCCCCCGCCCGGGACTGGCAGGAAGGCAGGCGGGCAGGCAAGAGAGTGGGGGAGCAGAGTCCCGCGGCAGGCCTCTGGCTGCAGGGAGGCCGGCAGCTGCGCGGGTCCCGGGCTCCAGAGGAGTCGGCCTGCGCCACTGTGCGCCAGCGGAACGCCCGCGCGTCGGTCCGCGCCTTTGTGGGCATCGCTTCTCGGCCTTTTGGCTAAGATCAAGTGTAGTATCTGTTCTTATCAGTTTAATATCTGATACGTCCCCCATCGGGGGACCACATATTAAACGGATTTTTGGAACAGGGAGCTGGATCAGGAGCTTGCTCCGTCCTCTCCACGCATCGGCCCGGTATTGCAGCGCCTCCGGGAGCGGTGCACCACCTTCTCTCAGCGGTGAAAAGACAGACGTAGGTAGGTAGCGAGCGAGCAAGCGAAGTGGACTGGAGCTCCTTCTTCTCGGGTCTCGTCCCTCGTCCCCCATCTGTGTGTCTCTGTGTTCTGTCTCTCTCTCGCCCTCTCGGTTCCCGTGCTCCCTCTGTGCGCTTTCCCGCGTCTCGACTCTCTGGGCAAGCAGGCCGGCCCCCTTTTCGGCTCCCGTGCGTTTTCCCTCCAAAAAACTTAGGTTTTTCAGCCTTTTCCCAGGGAGGCAGGCGTGGCTTGCTTGCTTGCTTGCTTGCTTGCTTGCTTGCGTGTGTGTCCGTCCCCGTCCCTGCAGGCGGGCCCCTTTCGACAGCTGGGCGTTTTCCCTCCAAAAAACTTAGTATATCCACCTTTTCTTTCTTTTGTTTCGGCAGGCAGGCGTGTGTGCGCGCGCGTCCCCGTCCCTCCCTCCCTCCCGAGAGAGAGCTGCCCCTTGCCTCTGCCCGCAGGTGCTGGCGCTCGGCTTTCGCTTGCAGCCGGTTGGGCGCAGCTGCTGCCGGTGGGAGGGGCCTAAGCTAAGGAGGCCGGGCGGCTGGCGCCCCCTGCGGCTGCGGTCGTTGTCGGGCCGTTGACAGAAGATCAAAGAGCAGGGCCCCCGCCCGGGACTGGCAGGAAGGCAGGCGGGCAGGCAAGAGAGTGGGGGAGCAGAGTCCCGCGGCAGGCCTCTGGCTGCAGGGAGGCCGGCAGCTGCGCGGGTCCCGGGCTCCAGAGGAGTCGGCCTGCGCCACTGTGCGCCAGCGGAACGCCCGCGCGTCGGTCCGCGCCTTTGTGGGCATCGCTTCTCGGCCTTTTGGCTAAGATCAAGTGTAGTATCTGTTCTTATCAGTTTAATATCTGATACGTCCCCCATCGGGGGACCACATATTAAACGGATTTTTGGAACAGGGAGCTGGATCAGGAGCTTGCTCCGTCCTCTCCACGCATCGGCCCGGTATTGCAGCGCCTCCGGGAGCGGTGCACCACCTTCTCTCAGCGGTGAAAAGACAGACGTAGGTAGGTAGCGAGCGAGCAAGCGAAGTGGACTGGAGCTCCTTCTTCTCGGGTCTCGTCCCTCGTCCCCCATCTGTGTGTCTCTGTGTTCTGTCTCTCTCTCGCCCTCTCGGTTCCCGTGCTCCCTCTGTGCGCTTTCCCGCGTCTCGACTCTCTGGGCAAGCAGGCCGGCCCCCTTTTCGGCTCCCGTGCGTTTTCCCTCCAAAAAACTTAGGTTTTTCAGCCTTTTCCCAGGGAGGCAGGCGTGGCTTGCTTGCTTGCTTGCTTGCTTGCTTGCTTGCGTGTGTGTCCGTCCCCGTCCCTGCAGGCGGGCCCCTTTCGACAGCTGGGCGTTTTCCCTCCAAAAAACTTAGTATATCCACCTTTTCTTTCTTTTGTTTCGGCAGGCAGGCGTGTGTGCGCGCGCGTCCCCGTCCCTCCCTCCCTCCCGAGAGAGAGCTGCCCCTTGCCTCTGCCCGCAGGTGCTGGCGCTCGGCTTTCGCTTGCAGCCGGTTGGGCGCAGCTGCTGCCGGTGGGAGGGGCCTAAGCTAAGGAGGCCGGGCGGCTGGCGCCCCCTGCGGCTGCGGTCGTTGTCGGGCCGTTGACAGAAGATCAAAGAGCAGGGCCCCCGCCCGGGACTGGCAGGAAGGCAGGCGGGCAGGCAAGAGAGTGGGGGAGCAGAGTCCCGCGGCAGGCCTCTGGCTGCAGGGAGGCCGGCAGCTGCGCGGGTCCCGGGCTCCAGAGGAGTCGGCCTGCGCCACTGTGCGCCAGCGGAACGCCCGCGCGTCGGTCCGCGCCTTTGTGGGCATCGCTTCTCGGCCTTTTGGCTAAGATCAAGTGTAGTATCTGTTCTTATCAGTTTAATATCTGATACGTCCCCCATCGGGGGACCACATATTAAACGGATTTTTGGAACAGGGAGCTGGATCAGGAGCTTGCTCCGTCCTCTCCACGCATCGGCCCGGTATTGCAGCGCCTCCGGGAGCGGTGCACCACCTTCTCTCAGCGGTGAAAAGACAGACGTAGGTAGGTAGCGAGCGAGCAAGCGAAGTGGACTGGAGCTCCTTCTTCTCGGGTCTCGTCCCTCGTCCCCCATCTGTGTGTCTCTGTGTTCTGTCTCTCTCTCGCCCTCTCGGTTCCCGTGCTCCCTCTGTGCGCTTTCCCGCGTCTCGACTCTCTGGGCAAGCAGGCCGGCCCCCTTTTCGGCTCCCGTGCGTTTTCCCTCCAAAAAACTTAGGTTTTTCAGCCTTTTCCCAGGGAGGCAGGCGTGGCTTGCTTGCTTGCTTGCTTGCTTGCTTGCTTGCGTGTGTGTCCGTCCCCGTCCCTGCAGGCGGGCCCCTTTCGACAGCTGGGCGTTTTCCCTCCAAAAAACTTAGTATATCCACCTTTTCTTTCTTTTGTTTCGGCAGGCAGGCGTGTGTGCGCGCGCGTCCCCGTCCCTCCCTCCCTCCCGAGAGAGAGCTGCCCCTTGCCTCTGCCCGCAGGTGCTGGCGCTCGGCTTTCGCTTGCAGCCGGTTGGGCGCAGCTGCTGCCGGTGGGAGGGGCCTAAGCTAAGGAGGCCGGGCGGCTGGCGCCCCCTGCGGCTGCGGTCGTTGTCGGGCCGTTGACAGAAGATCAAAGAGCAGGGCCCCCGCCCGGGACTGGCAGGAAGGCAGGCGGGCAGGCAAGAGAGTGGGGGAGCAGAGTCCCGCGGCAGGCCTCTGGCTGCAGGGAGGCCGGCAGCTGCGCGGGTCCCGGGCTCCAGAGGAGTCGGCCTGCGCCACTGTGCGCCAGCGGAACGCCCGCGCGTCGGTCCGCGCCTTTGTGGGCATCGCTTCTCGGCCTTTTGGCTAAGATCAAGTGTAGTATCTGTTCTTATCAGTTTAATATCTGATACGTCCCCCATCGGGGGACCACATATTAAACGGATTTTTGGAACAGGGAGCTGGATCAGGAGCTTGCTCCGTCCTCTCCACGCATCGGCCCGGTATTGCAGCGCCTCCGGGAGCGGTGCACCACCTTCTCTCAGCGGTGAAAAGACAGACGTAGGTAGGTAGCGAGCGAGCAAGCGAAGTGGACTGGAGCTCCTTCTTCTCGGGTCTCGTCCCTCGTCCCCCATCTGTGTGTCTCTGTGTTCTGTCTCTCTCTCGCCCTCTCGGTTCCCGTGCTCCCTCTGTGCGCTTTCCCGCGTCTCGACTCTCTGGGCAAGCAGGCCGGCCCCCTTTTCGGCTCCCGTGCGTTTTCCCTCCAAAAAACTTAGGTTTTTCAGCCTTTTCCCAGGGAGGCAGGCGTGGCTTGCTTGCTTGCTTGCTTGCTTGCTTGCTTGCGTGTGTGTCCGTCCCCGTCCCTGCAGGCGGGCCCCTTTCGACAGCTGGGCGTTTTCCCTCCAAAAAACTTAGTATATCCACCTTTTCTTTCTTTTGTTTCGGCAGGCAGGCGTGTGTGCGCGCGCGTCCCCGTCCCTCCCTCCCTCCCGAGAGAGAGCTGCCCCTTGCCTCTGCCCGCAGGTGCTGGCGCTCGGCTTTCGCTTGCAGCCGGTTGGGCGCAGCTGCTGCCGGTGGGAGGGGCCTAAGCTAAGGAGGCCGGGCGGCTGGCGCCCCCTGCGGCTGCGGTCGTTGTCGGGCCGTTGACAGAAGATCAAAGAGCAGGGCCCCCGCCCGGGACTGGCAGGAAGGCAGGCGGGCAGGCAAGAGAGTGGGGGAGCAGAGTCCCGCGGCAGGCCTCTGGCTGCAGGGAGGCCGGCAGCTGCGCGGGTCCCGGGCTCCAGAGGAGTCGGCCTGCGCCACTGTGCGCCAGCGGAACGCCCGCGCGTCGGTCCGCGCCTTTGTGGGCATCGCTTCTCGGCCTTTTGGCTAAGATCAAGTGTAGTATCTGTTCTTATCAGTTTAATATCTGATACGTCCCCCATCGGGGGACCACATATTAAACGGATTTTTGGAACAGGGAGCTGGATCAGGAGCTTGCTCCGTCCTCTCCACGCATCGGCCCGGTATTGCAGCGCCTCCGGGAGCGGTGCACCACCTTCTCTCAGCGGTGAAAAGACAGACGTAGGTAGGTAGCGAGCGAGCAAGCGAAGTGGACTGGAGCTCCTTCTTCTCGGGTCTCGTCCCTCGTCCCCCATCTGTGTGTCTCTGTGTTCTGTCTCTCTCTCGCCCTCTCGGTTCCCGTGCTCCCTCTGTGCGCTTTCCCGCGTCTCGACTCTCTGGGCAAGCAGGCCGGCCCCCTTTTCGGCTCCCGTGCGTTTTCCCTCCAAAAAACTTAGGTTTTTCAGCCTTTTCCCAGGGAGGCAGGCGTGGCTTGCTTGCTTGCTTGCTTGCTTGCTTGCTTGCGTGTGTGTCCGTCCCCGTCCCTGCAGGCGGGCCCCTTTCGACAGCTGGGCGTTTTCCCTCCAAAAAACTTAGTATATCCACCTTTTCTTTCTTTTGTTTCGGCAGGCAGGCGTGTGTGCGCGCGCGTCCCCGTCCCTCCCTCCCTCCCGAGAGAGAGCTGCCCCTTGCCTCTGCCCGCAGGTGCTGGCGCTCGGCTTTCGCTTGCAGCCGGTTGGGCGCAGCTGCTGCCGGTGGGAGGGGCCTAAGCTAAGGAGGCCGGGCGGCTGGCGCCCCCTGCGGCTGCGGTCGTTGTCGGGCCGTTGACAGAAGATCAAAGAGCAGGGCCCCCGCCCGGGACTGGCAGGAAGGCAGGCGGGCAGGCAAGAGAGTGGGGGAGCAGAGTCCCGCGGCAGGCCTCTGGCTGCAGGGAGGCCGGCAGCTGCGCGGGTCCCGGGCTCCAGAGGAGTCGGCCTGCGCCACTGTGCGCCAGCGGAACGCCCGCGCGTCGGTCCGCGCCTTTGTGGGCATCGCTTCTCGGCCTTTTGGCTAAGATCAAGTGTAGTATCTGTTCTTATCAGTTTAATATCTGATACGTCCCCCATCGGGGGACCACATATTAAACGGATTTTTGGAACAGGGAGCTGGATCAGGAGCTTGCTCCGTCCTCTCCACGCATCGGCCCGGTATTGCAGCGCCTCCGGGAGCGGTGCACCACCTTCTCTCAGCGGTGAAAAGACAGACGTAGGTAGGTAGCGAGCGAGCAAGCGAAGTGGACTGGAGCTCCTTCTTCTCGGGTCTCGTCCCTCGTCCCCCATCTGTGTGTCTCTGTGTTCTGTCTCTCTCTCGCCCTCTCGGTTCCCGTGCTCCCTCTGTGCGCTTTCCCGCGTCTCGACTCTCTGGGCAAGCAGGCCGGCCCCCTTTTCGGCTCCCGTGCGTTTTCCCTCCAAAAAACTTAGGTTTTTCAGCCTTTTCCCAGGGAGGCAGGCGTGGCTTGCTTGCTTGCTTGCTTGCTTGCTTGCTTGCGTGTGTGTCCGTCCCCGTCCCTGCAGGCGGGCCCCTTTCGACAGCTGGGCGTTTTCCCTCCAAAAAACTTAGTATATCCACCTTTTCTTTCTTTTGTTTCGGCAGGCAGGCGTGTGTGCGCGCGCGTCCCCGTCCCTCCCTCCCTCCCGAGAGAGAGCTGCCCCTTGCCTCTGCCCGCAGGTGCTGGCGCTCGGCTTTCGCTTGCAGCCGGTTGGGCGCAGCTGCTGCCGGTGGGAGGGGCCTAAGCTAAGGAGGCCGGGCGGCTGGCGCCCCTGCGGCTGCGGTCGTTGTCGGGCCGTTGACAGAAGATCAAAGAGCAGGGCCCCCGCCCGGGACTGGCAGGAAGGCAGGCGGGCAGGCAAGAGAGTGGGGGAGCAGAGTCCCGCGGCAGGCCTCTGGCTGCAGGGAGGCCGGCAGCTGCGCGGGTCCCGGGCTCCAGAGGAGTCGGCCTGCGCCACTGTGCGCCAGCGGAACGCCCGCGCGTCGGTCCGCGCCTTTGTGGGCATCGCTTCTCGGCCTTTTGGCTAAGATCAAGTGTAGTATCTGTTCTTATCAGTTTAATATCTGATACGTCCCCCATCGGGGGACCACATATTAAACGGATTTTTGGAACAGGGAGCTGGATCAGGAGCTTGCTCCGTCCTCTCCACGCATCGGCCCGGTATTGCAGCGCCTCCGGGAGCGGTGCACCACCTTCTCTCAGCGGTGAAAAGACAGACGTAGGTAGGTAGCGAGCGAGCAAGCGAAGTGGACTGGAGCTCCTTCTTCTCGGGTCTCGTCCCTCGTCCCCCATCTGTGTGTCTCTGTGTTCTGTCTCTCTCTCGCCCTCTCGGTTCCCGTGCTCCCTCTGTGCGCTTTCCCGCGTCTCGACTCTCTGGGCAAGCAGGCCGGCCCCCTTTTCGGCTCCCGTGCGTTTTCCCTCCAAAAAACTTAGGTTTTTCAGCCTTTTCCCAGGGAGGCAGGCGTGGCTTGCTTGCTTGCTTGCTTGCTTGCTTGCTTGCGTGTGTGTCCGTCCCCGTCCCTGCAGGCGGGCCCCTTTCGACAGCTGGGCGTTTTCCCTCCAAAAAACTTAGTATATCCACCTTTTCTTTCTTTTGTTTCGGCAGGCAGGCGTGTGTGCGCGCGCGTCCCCGTCCCTCCCTCCCTCCCGAGAGAGAGCTGCCCCTTGCCTCTGCCCGCAGGTGCTGGCGCTCGGCTTTCGCTTGCAGCCGGTTGGGCGCAGCTGCTGCCGGTGGGAGGGGCCTAAGCTAAGGAGGCCGGGCGGCTGGCGCCCCCTGCGGCTGCGGTCGTTGTCGGGCCGTTGACAGAAGATCAAAGAGCAGGGCCCCCGCCCGGGACTGGCAGGAAGGCAGGCGGGCAGGCAAGAGAGTGGGGGAGCAGAGTCCCGCGGCAGGCCTCTGGCTGCAGGGAGGCCGGCAGCTGCGCGGGTCCCGGGCTCCAGAGGAGTCGGCCTGCGCCACTGTGCGCCAGCGGAACGCCCGCGCGTCGGTCCGCGCCTTTGTGGGCATCGCTTCTCGGCCTTTTGGCTAAGATCAAGTGTAGTATCTGTTCTTATCAGTTTAATATCTGATACGTCCCCCATCGGGGGACCACATATTAAACGGATTTTTGGAACAGGGAGCTGGATCAGGAGCTTGCTCCGTCCTCTCCACGCATCGGCCCGGTATTGCAGCGCCTCCGGGAGCGGTGCACCACCTTCTCTCAGCGGTGAAAAGACAGACGTAGGTAGGTAGCGAGCGAGCAAGCGAAGTGGACTGGAGCTCCTTCTTCTCGGGTCTCGTCCCTCGTCCCCCATCTGTGTGTCTCTGTGTTCTGTCTCTCTCTCGCCCTCTCGGTTCCCGTGCTCCCTCTGTGCGCTTTCCCGCGTCTCGACTCTCTGGGCAAGCAGGCCGGCCCCTTTTCGGCTCCCGTGCGTTTTCCCTCCAAAAAACTTAGGTTTTTCAGCCTTTTCCCAGGGAGGCAGGCGTGGCTTGCTTGCTTGCTTGCTTGCTTGCTTGCTTGCGTGTGTGTCCGTCCCCGTCCCTGCAGGCGGGCCCCTTTCGACAGCTGGGCGTTTTCCCTCCAAAAAACTTAGTATATCCACCTTTTCTTTCTTTTGTTTCGGCAGGCAGGCGTGTGTGCGCGCGCGTCCCCGTCCCTCCCTCCCTCCCGAGAGAGAGCTGCCCCTTGCCTCTGCCCGCAGGTGCTGGCGCTCGGCTTTCGCTTGCAGCCGGTTGGGCGCAGCTGCTGCCGGTGGGAGGGGCCTAAGCTAAGGAGGCCGGGCGGCTGGCGCCCCCTGCGGCTGCGGTCGTTGTCGGGCCGTTGACAGAAGATCAAAGAGCAGGGCCCCCGCCCGGGACTGGCAGGAAGGCAGGCGGGCAGGCAAGAGAGTGGGGGAGCAGAGTCCCGCGGCAGGCCTCTGGCTGCAGGGAGGCCGGCAGCTGCGCGGGTCCCGGGCTCCAGAGGAGTCGGCCTGCGCCACTGTGCGCCAGCGGAACGCCCGCGCGTCGGTCCGCGCCTTTGTGGGCATCGCTTCTCGGCCTTTTGGCTAAGATCAAGTGTAGTATCTGTTCTTATCAGTTTAATATCTGATACGTCCCCCATCGGGGGACCACATATTAAACGGATTTTTGGAACAGGGAGCTGGATCAGGAGCTTGCTCCGTCCTCTCCACGCATCGGCCCGGTATTGCAGCGCCTCCGGGAGCGGTGCACCACCTTCTCTCAGCGGTGAAAAGACAGACGTAGGTAGGTAGCGAGCGAGCAAGCGAAGTGGACTGGAGCTCCTTCTTCTCGGGTCTCGTCCCTCGTCCCCCATCTGTGTGTCTCTGTGTTCTGTCTCTCTCTCGCCCTCTCGGTTCCCGTGCTCCCTCTGTGCGCTTTCCCGCGTCTCGACTCTCTGGGCAAGCAGGCCGGCCCCCTTTTCGGCTCCCGTGCGTTTTCCCTCCAAAAAACTTAGGTTTTTCAGCCTTTTCCCAGGGAGGCAGGCGTGGCTTGCTTGCTTGCTTGCTTGCTTGCTTGCTTGCGTGTGTGTCCGTCCCCGTCCCTGCAGGCGGGCCCCTTTCGACAGCTGGGCGTTTTCCCTCCAAAAAACTTAGTATATCCACCTTTTCTTTCTTTTGTTTCGGCAGGCAGGCGTGTGTGCGCGCGCGTCCCCGTCCCTCCCTCCCTCCCGAGAGAGAGCTGCCCCTTGCCTCTGCCCGCAGGTGCTGGCGCTCGGCTTTCGCTTGCAGCCGGTTGGGCGCAGCTGCTGCCGGTGGGAGGGGCCTAAGCTAAGGAGGCCGGGCGGCTGGCGCCCCCTGCGGCTGCGGTCGTTGTCGGGCCGTTGACAGAAGATCAAAGAGCAGGGCCCCCGCCCGGGACTGGCAGGAAGGCAGGCGGGCAGGCAAGAGAGTGGGGGAGCAGAGTCCCGCGGCAGGCCTCTGGCTGCAGGGAGGCCGGCAGCTGCGCGGGTCCCGGGCTCCAGAGGAGTCGGCCTGCGCCACTGTGCGCCAGCGGAACGCCCGCGCGTCGGTCCGCGCCTTTGTGGGCATCGCTTCTCGGCCTTTTGGCTAAGATCAAGTGTAGTATCTGTTCTTATCAGTTTAATATCTGATACGTCCCCCATCGGGGGACCACATATTAAACGGATTTTTGGAACAGGGAGCTGGATCAGGAGCTTGCTCCGTCCTCTCCACGCATCGGCCCGGTATTGCAGCGCCTCCGGGAGCGGTGCACCACCTTCTCTCAGCGGTGAAAAGACAGACGTAGGTAGGTAGCGAGCGAGCAAGCGAAGTGGACTGGAGCTCCTTCTTCTCGGGTCTCGTCCCTCGTCCCCCATCTGTGTGTCTCTGTGTTCTGTCTCTCTCTCGCCCTCTCGGTTCCCGTGCTCCCTCTGTGCGCTTTCCCGCGTCTCGACTCTCTGGGCAAGCAGGCCGGCCCCCTTTTCGGCTCCCGTGCGTTTTCCCTCCAAAAAACTTAGGTTTTTCAGCCTTTTCCCAGGGAGGCAGGCGTGGCTTGCTTGCTTGCTTGCTTGCTTGCTTGCTTGCGTGTGTGTCCGTCCCCGTCCCTGCAGGCGGGCCCCTTTCGACAGCTGGGCGTTTTCCCTCCAAAAAACTTAGTATATCCACCTTTTCTTTCTTTTGTTTCGGCAGGCAGGCGTGTGTGCGCGCGCGTCCCCGTCCCTCCCTCCCTCCCGAGAGAGAGCTGCCCCTTGCCTCTGCCCGCAGGTGCTGGCGCTCGGCTTTCGCTTGCAGCCGGTTGGGCGCAGCTGCTGCCGGTGGGAGGGGCCTAAGCTAAGGAGGCCGGGCGGCTGGCGCCCCCTGCGGCTGCGGTCGTTGTCGGGCCGTTGACAGAAGATCAAAGAGCAGGGCCCCCGCCCGGGACTGGCAGGAAGGCAGGCGGGCAGGCAAGAGAGTGGGGGAGCAGAGTCCCGCGGCAGGCCTCTGGCTGCAGGGAGGCCGGCAGCTGCGCGGGTCCCGGGCTCCAGAGGAGTCGGCCTGCGCCACTGTGCGCCAGCGGAACGCCCGCGCGTCGGTCCGCGCCTTTGTGGGCATCGCTTCTCGGCCTTTTGGCTAAGATCAAGTGTAGTATCTGTTCTTATCAGTTTAATATCTGATACGTCCCCCATCGGGGGACCACATATTAAACGGATTTTTTGGAACAGGGAGCTGGATCAGGAGCTTGCTCCGTCCTCTCCACGCATCGGCCCGGTATTGCAGCGCCTCCGGGAGCGGTGCACCACCTTCTCTCAGCGGTGAAAAGACAGACGTAGGTAGGTAGCGAGCGAGCAAGCGAAGTGGACTGGAGCTCCTTCTTCTCGGGTCTCGTCCCTCGTCCCCCATCTGTGTGTCTCTGTGTTCTGTCTCTCTCTCGCCCTCTCGGTTCCCGTGCTCCCTCTGTGCGCTTTCCCGCGTCTCGACTCTCTGGGCAAGCAGGCCGGCCCCCTTTTCGGCTCCCGTGCGTTTTCCCTCCAAAAAACTTAGGTTTTTCAGCCTTTTCCCAGGGAGGCAGGCGTGGCTTGCTTGCTTGCTTGCTTGCTTGCTTGCTTGCGTGTGTGTCCGTCCCCGTCCCTGCAGGCGGGCCCCTTTCGACAGCTGGGCGTTTTCCCTCCAAAAAACTTAGTATATCCACCTTTTCTTTCTTTTGTTTCGGCAGGCAGGCGTGTGTGCGCGCGCGTCCCCGTCCCTCCCTCCCTCCCGAGAGAGAGCTGCCCCTTGCCTCTGCCCGCAGGTGCTGGCGCTCGGCTTTCGCTTGCAGCCGGTTGGGCGCAGCTGCTGCCGGTGGGAGGGGCCTAAGCTAAGGAGGCCGGGCGGCTGGCGCCCCCTGCGGCTGCGGTCGTTGTCGGGCCGTTGACAGAAGATCAAAGAGCAGGGCCCCCGCCCGGGACTGGCAGGAAGGCAGGCGGGCAGGCAAGAGAGTGGGGGAGCAGAGTCCCGCGGCAGGCCTCTGGCTGCAGGAGGCCGGCAGCTGCGCGGGTCCCGGGCTCCAGAGGAGTCGGCCTGCGCCACTGTGCGCCAGCGGAACGCCCGCGCGTCGGTCCGCGCCTTTGTGGGCATCGCTTCTCGGCCTTTTGGCTAAGATCAAGTGTAGTATCTGTTCTTATCAGTTTAATATCTGATACGTCCCCCATCGGGGACCACATATTAAACGGATTTTTGGAACAGGGAGCTGGATCAGGAGCTTGCTCCGTCCTCTCCACGCATCGGCCCGGTATTGCAGCGCCTCCGGGAGCGGTGCACCACCTTCTCTCAGCGGTGAAAAGACAGACGTAGGTAGGTAGCGAGCGAGCAAGCGAAGTGGACTGGAGCTCCTTCTTCTTCGGTCTCGTCCCTCGTCCCCCATCTGTGTGTCTCTGTGTTCTGTCTCTCTCTCGCCCTCTCGGTTCCCGTGCTCCCTCTGTGCGCTTTCCCGCGTCTCGACTCTCTGGGCAAGCAGGCCGGCCCCCTTTTCGGCTCCCGTGCGTTTTCCCTCCAAAAACTTAGGTTTTTCAGCCTTTTCCCAGGGAGGCAGGCGTGGCTTGCTTGCTTGCTTGCTTGCTTGCTTGCTTGCGTGTGTGTCCGTCCCCGTCCCTGCAGGCGGGCCCCTTTCGACAGCTGGGCGTTTTCCCTCCAAAAAAACTTAGTATATCCACCTTTTCTTTCTTTTGTTTCGGCAGGCAGGCGTGTGTGCGCGCGCGTCCCCGTCCCTCCCTCCCTCCGAGAGAGAGCTGCCCCTTGCCTCTGCCCGCAGGTGCTGGCGCTCGGCTTTCGCTTGCAGCCGGTTGGGCGCAGCTGCTGCCGGTGGGAGGGGCCTAAGCTAAGGAGGCCGGGCGGCTGGCGCCCCCTGCGGCTGCGGTCGTTGTCGGGCCGTTGACAGAAGATCAAAGAGCAGGGCCCCCGCCCGGGACTGGCAGGAAGGCAGGCGGGCAGGCAAGAGAGTGGGGGAGCAGAGTCCCGCGGCAGGCCTCTGGCTGCAGGGAGGCCGGCAGTGCGCGGGTCCCGGGCTCCAGAGGAGTCGGCCTGCGCCACTGTGCGCCAGCGGAACGCCCGCGCGTCGGTCCGCGCCTTTGTGGGCATCGCTTCTCGGCCTTTTGGCTAAGATCAAGTGTAGTATCTGTTCTTATCAGTTTAATATCTGATACGTCCCCCATCGGGGGACCACATATTAAACGGATTTTGGAACAGGGAGCTGGATCAGGAGCTTGCTCCGTCCTCTCCACGCATCGGCCCGGTATTGCAGCGCCTCCGGGAGCGGTGCACCACCTTCTCTCAGCGGTGAAAAGACAGACGTAGGTAGGTAGCGAGCGAGCAAGCGAAGTGGACTGGAGCTCCTTCTTCTCGGGTCTCGTCCCTCGTCCCCCATCTGTGTGTCTCTGTGTTCTGTCTCTCTCTCGCCCTCTCGGTTCCCGTGCTCCCTCTGTGCGCTTTCCCGCGTCTCGACTCTCTGGGCAAGCAGGCCGGCCCCCTTTTCGGCTCCCGTGCGTTTTCCCTCCAAAAAACTTAGGTTTTTCAGCCTTTTCCCAGGGAGGCAGGCGTGGCTTGCTTGCTTGCTTGCTTGCTTGCTTGCTTGCGTGTGTGTCCGTCCCCGTCCCTGCAGGCGGGCCCCTTTCGACAGCTGGGCGTTTTCCCTCCAAAAAACTTAGTATATCCACCTTTTCTTTCTTTTGTTTCGGCAGGCAGGCGTGTGTGCGCGCGCGTCCCCGTCCCTCCCTCCCTCCCGAGAGAGAGCTGCCCCTTGCTCTGCCCGCAGGTGCTGGCGCTCGGCTTTCGCTTGCAGCCGGTGGGGCGCAGCTGCTGCCGGTGGGAGGGGCCTAAGCTAAGGAGGCCGGGCGGCTGGCGCCCCCTGCGGCTGCGGTCGTTGTCGGGCCGTTGACAGAAGATCAAAGAGCAGGGCCCCCGCCCGGGACTGGCAGGAAGGCAGGCGGGCAGGCAAGAGAGTGGGGGAGCAGAGTCCCGCGGCAGGCCTCTGGCTGCAGGGAGGCCGGCAGCTGCGCGGGTCCCGGGCTCCAGAGGAGTCGGCCTGCGCCACTGTGCGCCAGCGGAACGCCCGCGCGTCGGTCCGCGCCTTTGTGGGCATCGCTTCTCGGCCTTT
>NW_028291523.1:0-25000 GCF_059453375.1 Lepisosteus platostomus | reverse complement strand
AACATTTTGGAAAATTGACCAAACGGATGACATATTTTCGTTAATTTCTCCAAAACGGTGCACAGTACAAGCTTAAAACCCAATGCATATGAAAGCAGAGACCCAGAGCTTTCATTTAATGTCCATTAAGCCCGGTTTTAAACGTAGCATCATGTCTGCCATCATAAGAATATGAGTCCAATATTTTTGAATATTGACCAAACGGATGACACATTTTCGTTAATATCTCCAAAACGGTGCATTCTACAAGCTTAAAACTAATTGCACGTGAAAGCAGAGACCCAGAGCTTTCATTTGATGTCCATTAAGCCCGGTTTTAAACGCAACATCATGTCTGCCATCATAAGAATATGACTCCATTATTTTGGAATATTGACCAAACGGATGACATATTTTCGTTAATTTCTCCAAAACGGTGCACACTACAAGCTTAAAACCCAATGCATATGAAAGCAGAGACCCAGAGCTTTCATTTGATGTCCATTAACCCCGGTTTTAAACGCAGCATCATGTCTGCCATCAAATGAAAGTGTGTTTAACATTTTGGAAAATTGACCAAACGGATGACACATTTTCGTTAATATCTCCAAAACGGTGCAAACTACAAGCTTAAAACCCAATGCATATGAAAGCAGAGACCCAGAGCTTTCATTTAATGTCCATTAAGCCCGGTTTTAAACGCAGCATCATGTCTGCCATCATAAGAATATGAGTCCAATATTTTTGAATATTGACCAAACGGATGACATATTTTCGTTAATATCTCCAAAACGGTGCAAACTACCAGCTTAAAACTAATTGCACGTGAAAGCAGAGACCCAGAGCTTTCATTTGATGTCCATTAAGCCCGGTTATAAACGCAGCATCATGTCTGCCATCAAATGAAAGTGTGTTTAACATTTTGGAAAATTGACCAAACGGATGACATATTTTCGTTAATATCTCCAAAACGGTGCAAAATACAAGCTTAAAACTCAATGCATATGAAAGCAGAGACCCAGAGCTTTCATTTAATGTCCATTAAGCCCGGTTTTAAACGCAGCATCATCTCTGCCATCATAAGAATATGAGTCCAATATTTTTGAATATTGACCAAACAGATGACACATTTTCGTTAATATCTCCAAAACGGTGCAATCTACAAGCTTAAAACTCAATACATATGAAAGCAGAGACCCAGAGCTTTCATTTAATGTCCATTAAGCCCGGTTTTAAACGCAGCATCATGTCTGCCATCATAAGAATATGAGTCCAATATTTTTGAATATTGACCAAACGGATGACATATTTTCGTTAATATCTCCAAAACGGTGCAAACTACCAGCTTAAAACTAATTGCACGTGAAAGCAGAGACCCAGAGCTTTCATTTGATGTCCATTAAGCCCGGTTATAAACGCAGCATCATGTCTGCCATCAAATGAAAGTGTGTTTAACATTTTGGAAAATTGACCAAACGGATGACATATTTTCGTTAATATCTCCAAAACGGTGCAATCTACAAGCTTAAAACTCAATGCATATGAAAGCAGAGACCCAGAGCTTTCATTTAATGTCCATTAAGCCCGGTTTTAAACGCAGCATCATCTCTGCCATCATAAGAATATGAGTCCAATATTTTTGAATATTGACCAAACGGATGACACATTTTCGTTAATATCTCCAAAACGGTGCAAACTACCAGCTTAAAACTAATTGCACGTGAAAGCAGAGACCCAGAGCTTTCATTTAATGTCCATTAAGCCCGGTTTTAAACGCAACATCATGTCTGCCATCATAAGAATATGAGTCCATTATTTTGGAATATTGACCAAACGGATGACATATTTTCGTTAATTTCTCCAAAACGGTGCACACTACAAGCTTAAAACCCAATGCATATGAAAGCAGAGACCAAGAGCTTTCATTTAATGTCCATTAACCCCGATTTTAAACGCAGCATCATGTCTGCCATCAAATGAAAGTGTGTTTAACATTTTGGAAAATTGACCAAACGGATGACACATTTTCGTTAATATCTCCAAAACGGTGCAAACTACAAGCTTAAAACTCAATGCATATGAAAGCAGAGACCCAGAGCTTTCATTTAATGTCCATTAACCCCGGTTTTAAACGCAGCATAATATCTGCCATCATAAGAATATGAGTCCAATATTTTTGAATATTGACCAAACGGATGACACATTTTCGTTAATATCTCCAAAACGGTGCAAACTACAAGCTTAAAACTCAATGCATATGAAAGCAGAGACCCAGAGCTGTCATTTAATGTCCATTAAGCCCGGTTTTAAACGCAGCATCATGTCTGCCATCATAAGAATATGAGTCCAATATTTTTGAATATTGACCAAACGGATGACATATTTTCGTTAATATCTCCAAAACGGTGCAAACTACCAGCTTAAAACTAAATGCACGTGAAAGCAGAGACCCAGAGCTTTCATTTAATGTCCATTAACCCCGGTTTTAAACGCAGCATCATGTCTGCCATCAAATGAAAGTGTGTTTAACATTTTGGAAAATTGACCAAACGGATGACATATTTTCGTTAATTTCTCCAAAACGGTGCAAACAACAAGCTTAAAACCCAATGCATATGAAAGCAGGGATCATGAGCTTTCATTTAATTTCCATTTACCCCGGTTTTAAACGCAGTATCATGTCTGCCATCAAATGAAAGTGTGTTTAACATTATAGAAAATTAACATAACGGTTGACATATTTTCGTTAATATCTCCAAAACGGTGCAAACTACCAGCTTAAAACTAAGTGCACGTGAAAGCAGAGACCCAGAGCTTTCATTTAATGTCCATTAACCCCGGTTTTAAACGCAGCATCATGTCAACCATCATAAGAATATGAGTCCATTATTTTGGAAAATTGACCAAACGGATGACATATTTTCGTTAATATCTCCAAAACGGTGCAAACTACAAGCTTAAAACTAAATGCACGTGAAAGCAGAGACCCAGAGCTTTCATTTAATGCCCATTAACCCCGGTTTTAAACGCAGCATCATGTCTGCCATCAAATGAAAGTGTGTTTAACATTTTGGAAAATTGACCAAACGGGTGACATATTTTCGTTAATATCTTCAAAACGGTGCAAACTACAAGCTTAAAACTCAATGCATATGAAAGCAGAGACCCAGAGCTTTCATTTAATGTCCATTAACCCCGGTTTTAAACGCAACATTATGTCTGCCATCATAAGAATGTGAGTCCATTATTTTGGAATATTGACCAAACGGATGACATATTTTCGTTAATTTCTCCAAAACGGTGCAAACTACAAGCTTAAAACCCAATGCATATGAAAGCAGGGATCATGAGCTTTCATTTAATTTCCATTTACCCCGGTTTTAAACGCAGTATCATGTCTGCCATCAAATGAAAGTGTGTTTAACATTATAGAAAATTAACATAACGGTTGACATATTTTCGTTAATATCTCAAAAACGGTGCAAACTACAAGCTTAAAACCCAATGCATATGAAAGCAGAGACCCAGAGCTTTCATTTAATGTCCATTAACCCCGATTTTAAACGCAGCATCATGTCTGCCATCAAATGAAAGTGTGTTTAACATTTTGGAAAATTGACCAAACGGATGACACATTTTCGTTAATATCTCCAAAACGGTGCAAACTACAAGCTTAAAACTCAATGCATATGAAAGAAGAGACCCAGAGCTTTCATTTAATGTCCATTAACCCCGGTTTTAAACGCAGCATCATGTCTGCCATCATAAGAATATGAGTCCAATATTTTTGAATATTGACCAAACGGATGACACATTTTCGTTAATATCTCCAAAACGGTGCAAACTACAAGCTTAAAACTCAATGCATATGAAAGCAGAGACCCAGAGCTTTCATTTAATGTCCATTAAGCCCGGTTTTAAACGCAGCATCATGTCTGCCATCATAAGAATATGAGTCCAATATTTTTGAATATTGACCAAACGGATGACATATTATCGTTAATATCTCCAAAACGGTGCAAACTACCAGCTTAAAACTAAATGCACGTGAAAGCAGAGACCCAGAGCTTTCATTTAATGTCCATTAACCCCGGTTTTAAACGCAGCATCATGTCAGCCATCATAAGAATATGAGTCCATTATTTTGGAAAATTGACCAAACGGATTACATATTTTCATTAATATCTCCAAAACGGTGCAAACTACAAGCTTAAAACCCAATGCATATGAAAGCAGAGATCCAGAGCTTTCATTTAATGTCCAATAGCCCCGGTTTTAAACGCAGTATCATGTCTGCCATCAATGAAAGTGTGTTTAACATTTTGGAAAATTAACCAAACGGTTGACATATTTTAGTTAATATCTCCAAAACGGTGCAAACTACAAGCTTAAAACCCAATGCATATGAAAGCAGAGATCCAGAGCTTTCATTTAATGTCCATTAAGCCCGGTTATAAACGCAGCATCATGTCTGCCATCAATGAAAGTGTGTTTAACATTTTGGAAAATTGACCAAACGGATGACATATATTCGTTAATATCTCCAAAACTGTGCAAACTACAAGCTTAAAACTCAATGCACATGGAAGCAGAGACCCAGAGCTTTCATTTAATGTCCATTAACCCCGGTTTTAAACGCAACATCATGTCTGCCATCATAAGAATATGAGTCCATTATTTTGGAATATTGACCAAACGGTTGACATATTTTCGTTAATTTCTCCAAAACGGTGCACACCACAAGTTTAAAACCCAATGCATGTGAAAGCAGAGTACCAGAGCTTTCATTTAATGTCGTTTAACCCTGGTTTTAAACGCAGCATCATGTCTGCCATCAAATGAAAGTGTGTTTAACATTTTGGAAAATTGATCAAACGATTGACATATTTTCGTTAATTTCTCCAAAATGGTACAAACCACAAGCTTAAAACCCAATGCATATGAAAGCAGAGACCCAGAGCTTTCATTTAATGTCCATTAACCCCGGTTTTAAACGCAGCATTATGTCTGCCATCAAATGAAAGTGTGTTTAACATTTTGGAAAATTGACCAAACGGATGACATATTTTCGTTAATTTCTCCAAAACGGTGCAAACTACAAGCTTAAAACCCAATGCATATGAAAGCAGAGATCCCGAGCTTTCATTTAATGTCCATTAACCCCTGTTTTAAACGCAGCATCATGTTTGCCATCATAAGAATATGAGTCCATTATTATGGAATATTGACCAAACGGATGATATATTTTCGTTAATATCTCCAAAACGCTGCAAACTACATGCTTAAAACCCAATGCACATGAAAGCAGAGATCAAGAGCTTTCATTTAATGTCCATTAACCCCGGTTTTAAACGCAGCATCATGTCTGCCATTATAAGAATGAGTCCAATATTTTTGAATATTGACCAAACGGATGACACATTTTCGTTAATTTCTCCAAACCGGTGCAAACTACAAGCTTAAAACCCAATGCAAGTGAAAGCAGAGACCCAGAGCTTTCATTTACTGTCCATTAACCCCTGTTTTAAACGCAGCATCATGTCAGCCATCATAAGAATATGAGTCTATTATTTTGGAAAATTGACCAAACGGATTACATATTTTCATTAATATCTCCAAAACGGTGCAAACTACAAGCTTAAAACCCAATGCATATGAAAGCAGAGATCCAGAGCTTTCATTTAATGTCAAATAGCCCCGGTTTTAAACGCAGCATCATGTCTGCCATCAAATAAAAGTGTGTTTAACATTTTGGAAAATTGACCAAACAGATGACATATTTTCGTTAATTTCTCCAAAACGGTGCAAACTACAAGCTTAAAACCCAATGCATATGAAAGCAGAGATCCAGAGCTTTCATTTAATGTCCATTAACCCCTGTTTTAAACGCAGCATCATGTTTGCCATCATAAGAATATGAGTCCATTATTATGGAATTTTGACCAAACGGATGATATATTTTCGTTAATATCTCCAAAACGCTTCAAACTACATGCTTAAAACCCAATGCATATGAAAGCAGAGATCCAGAGCTTTCATTTAATGTCCAATAGTCCCGGTTTTAAACGCAGCATCATGTCTGCCATCAAATGAAAGTGTGTTTAACATTTTGGAAAATTGACCAAACGGATGACATATTTTCGTTAATTTCTCCAAAACGGTGCAAACTACAAGCTTAAAACCCAATGCATATGAAAGCAGAGATCCAGAGCTTTCATTTAATGTCCATTAACCCCTGTTTTAAACGCAGCATCATGTTTGCCATCATAAGAATATGAGTCCATTATTATGGTATATTGACCAAACGGATGATATATTTTCGTTAATATCTCCAAAACGCTGCAAACTACATGCTTAAAACCCAATGCATATGAAAGCAGAGACCCAGAGCTTTCATTTAATGTCCATTAAGCCCGGTTTTAAACGCAGCATCATGTCTGCCATCATTAAGAATATGAGTCCAATATATTAGAATATTGACCAAACGGATGAAATATTTTCGTTAAGTTCTCCAAAACGGTGCAAACTACAAGCTTAAAACTAAATGCACGTGAAAGCAGAGACCCAGAGCTTTCATTTAATGTCCATTAACCCTGGTTTTAAACGCAGCATCATGTTTGCCATCATAAGAATAAGAGTCCAATTTTTTGGAATATTGACCAAACGGATGACATATTTTCGTTACTTTCTCCAAAACGGTGCAAACTACAAGTTTAAAACCCAATGCATATGAAAGTAGAGACCCAGAGCTTTCATTTAATGTCCATTAACCCCGGTTTTAAACGCAGTTTAATGTCTGCCATCAAATGAAAGTGTGTTTAATATTTAGGAATAATGATCTAAAAGGATGACATATTATCATTAAATTCTCCAAAACGGTGCAAACCACAAGTTTAAAACCCAATGCATGTGAAAGCAGAGTCCCAGAGCTTTCATTTAATGTCGTTTAACCCTGGTTTTAAACGCAGCATCATGTCTGCCATCAAATGAAAGTGTGTTTAACATTTTGGAAAATTGATCAAACGATTGACATATTTTCGTTAATTTCTCCAAAACGGTACAAACTACAAGCTTAAAACCCAATGCATATGAAAGCAGAGACCCAGAGCTTTCATTTAATGTCCATTAACCCCTGTTTTAAACGCAGTATCATGTCTGCCATCAAATGAAAGTGTGTTTAATATTTAGGAATAATTATCTAAACGGATTACATATTATCATTAAATTCTCCAAAACGGTGCAAACCACAAGTTTAAAACCCAGTGCATGTGAAAGCAGAGTCCCAGAGCTTTCATTTAATGTCATTTAACCCTGGTTTTAAACGCAGCATCATGTCTGCCATCAAATGAAAGTGTGCTTAATATTTAGGAATAATGATCAAAACGGAGGACATATTTTCATTAACATCTCCAAAACGGTGCATACTAGAAGCTTAAAACCAAATGCATGTGAAAGCAGATACCCAGAGCTTTCATTTAATGTCCATTAACCCCGGTTTTAAACGCTTCTCATAATTTTAATATAATTTGTTTATAAAGCATAAGCAATCATTTTTTACATTAATATATGTGAACATAACATTTTAGCATCATACTAAGTCATAAATTATATTTAGTCCCTAATGTTGAAGTCCCTAATGTTGAAAGAAATGATCATTTGTTTAACATGCACGGGTCTGTCTCAAAGGATGCAGTGCTCCTGAAGGGTCTCATACCCTACATATCCCTCACATGTGGCACCTCAGAATGACTTCTAACCTTACCTGTTCTGTATTCAGTCCCTACTGCTCAATGCATGGTGTACATACCGCATACATGTGTCTTGAGAATGAGGAATGGGCCCCTGAGACAGTCATTTGCCTGTTTCACAAATGATCGTATTTTACTAGAGATTCTGTTTGGGATTCAGATGTGCATTCGGACAGCAATCCCTTTCAAGAAATGATACATTCTGGATGAGGTCAAAGGTGCTGGATTCTGTGTCTCTAGCCTCAACACAGTGATATATATATATATATGCGCAGTGGTTTGTTGGTACATGCCCAGGGCAATAATCAGAATGAGGATTTATTTCCACACGGGCTACAGTTAGTGTTGTGAAATACTTCAACACTCTGGATCGCAGATTTAGACCCCCTGCACTTACTTCTTAAAAAACAACAAATGAAGATATGTAGCAATCACATTGTAGCAGGGGTGACATTGACTTAGTGCTTCTACTACTGGACATGGGGTAAATGATCATATTCACCCCCGGTCGCTTCACTAAACGCTCTTCACTAAACTTACCAAATTCTCAGAGTAGAGTTATCTGTGAATTCCTTTGACCTGCTGTGGTCTGCGCAATCGGTAAGAATCACAGAAGAATGAGGGGCCAATTTTAATGTATTGCAATCTTATAGTTTGTTTCATACATTTTTTAGTTATGAGATCAAAAATTAAAAAAAATGTTTTAATCCCAAAACAAGAAGCAGTCATTGTTCATGATGGTCACAATTAGAAGTTGTATTGAAATTATATAGATCATCAAAAAGTTTGAAAAAGCTAATTGCACAATAATGTTTATTATTTTTTGATAAATTGTGGCAATGAAATATGACAGCATTCACAACTAGTATAATTAAATTCAATTGATTTTTATATAACATCTTTCATAACAAGGTTGACCTGAGGCACTTAACATAGCTGGGTGATGATACATGATGTGAAAGAGTAAAAGCCAGAAGATAACTGAGGAGAGGAACCAAAAACTCCTTAGTTAGGAGGAAAAAAAAAACCTCTAGGGGTCCAAGATCAACTGGCTGCCCAACCCCTCTGGGTATGCTAACATTATACAATTAGAAAAATAGTTTGGAGGTTTTTCTGTATTATTGATTTCTTCTTCCAAAGGTGTTAGGCAGGTGAAAAGTTGTGATTTCGTCCTGAGCCACAGCACTGTCGTCGTGGTCATCACACCTCTTCATGTACATCCTTGCATCTTTTCTGGTAGTGAATGGCAGGTGACAGCTACAAAAAATAGCATATGCATAATCATTATGATTGTGTTGAAAACAAAATTAAAAAATAAAAGCCTAAGCAACTCTGTGCATTAATATTTCTAATATTCACAATTGTGAATCATTTAAAAATCGAATCCAGTAGAATTAGGCTGTGAAACTGATCACATGCCATAAGCCCTATTCAAATTCCTGACTGAATTTCCAGGATGGAGACAATTTTATTTTGTTTAAGAAACTGATCTCTGTCGGGAATAGAAAATTCCAGTTCAGTGATAGAAACTAGCCATGTTAGCAGATTATTGCTTTACAGTTTAAAAAGTAATTAATTAATGTGGTCACAAATAATATCTTGGCTTTTAGACCACAATATGCTTTTAACAGTTTACTGAAAAAATGTTTCCTGCAGTTTAGCTCCAAAATGAAAATGAAATGGTTTCATTTTGTGTATGTCAAGGGTGTCCACTGTATAGAAATTCAATTTTAAAACATTACTGAAATGACAAAGCACTGGAAATACAGGTCTATCTAACCTCTAACTCATTAACAATGTTCATTGCTGTTGTCCTTAAACTTTTCAGAAATTGTATTTAAGAAAATAAAGCCATTGTTCCCTAGACTCATCTTTTGTGTTCTGTTCGCTGTGAATCAGAAAGGTGCTGTTCTTGAAGTCCAGTCAGTCTCTGTTATCTTTCTTCCCAAGAGGAATTCCATCTAATTCCATCAAACTTCTTTCTCTTCTGCTCGCCTAAGGATGAACTGAAATGAAGCAATTAGTATTTCAGTGGCAGAAAATAGGCTGTCATATACACCTCTCCAGTGCTTTTGATGCACAAATGGTGTCCTGCCGAAACATTCTTCTGTTTGGTAATGTTGGGCAGTTTCAAATGAAGCTTATCGATATGATTATCAAAAATCTATTTTGTAGATAATGAAAGAAAATAATAATAGAATCAGAGTAAGAATTATTATCAAGACTTATCTTTCTGTTCTCTTTCAATAAGAACGGTGTCATTAATGAAGTCCAGTCGGTCTCATTCCTTCTCTCTTCCCAAGAGGCTGCCCATCTAATGCTGCTGAAAACTCCATTGTCCATTCTGGGAATGCTGTGCTGTTCAGATAGTGTCAACAAATTTCAAAAATGGTTGTTACAACATAATATGTTGTAACAATGATTTCAAAAAGAAACTACAGAAGCCTTACAAATTAAAAATATCTCACCGTGCCAATGTGTCTTCAGGCTTCCCACGTACAAAAAGGCCCAAGGACTCCAGCAGTCTTAGAACCACTGCCCTGTTTACCTCACCAGACACGATCTCTATTCTGTTGTTATCCACGATGACCGTTCTTCAGGTGATTTATCATGTCCTTCCTCGCCTGTTGTGAGGTCATCCTGATCTCCTCTGCCGTGGAGAGGCAGAGGAGATAAAAGCTTTATTTTATGATCATTCGTCCAACCACTCCAGAGATTGTCCTTCTCCATTAAACGACTTCCTGGAGACACCATAATCATATAGGAGCTCTTCTCCCACTGCAATCTCTCTTTTTGCCAAGAACAGAATTGTTATGTCAGTCTTTTCGTCAATTACAAAAGATTCTTTAATTGGTCTGAGGTTGGCTTTTTTGTTTGAATGATTAATGCGCCTTCCAATTGTGTCCATATCCGGGTGACAGGTGCAGTGTTCTTCACGCGAATCAATGCACATTTTTTGTTTAGGTCCATCAAAAAAGAATAGATATCCCATGTCTCCTTCTGCCATCTGTGCCATTAGGGCTTCTCCAGCTGTCTTTGTGATAACCTTGCCATGGTAATCACATACCACCTCTCCCTTCTGGAAACGCCTGGAAGTTACAACCTTCTTCCCTTTCACAGGATCGTCAACGATGTGCAGGCCTCTCCAGGTTTGGAGTTTTACCAGATTTTCAATGTCCTTGCCATTTGGTTGGACTTCTACATGCGGCCTCCAGTTCTGAAGTACCTCGGACACAGCTGGTGTATTGGTTGACCATCCCATTTTTTCTATATAATGGGTCACTTGGCTTTCTGTTGGTAAACGTCTATTGTATTGATCTGTAGTGAGAAATCAGAAATCCACCCAAAGAATATATCCAGTAATAGACTCTTGAAATATTACTCTTTAAAAAGGGAAGAAATCCTGTTCTTACCGAATATGTTCTGTTGCCTCCTTTTCCTCTGCTCAGCTCTCCATCTATTGTAACAGTGGCGATCGTGAATGCCGGTCACTCTCAGGCGCTCTTTCTTTCTGGGAGGCTGCCCATCTAATGTCACGGGAAACATCTGTATCAGCTTCTGGAAGGCTGCAGCACCATCCATCTTTGGGCATCTATATGCAGCAGCTGCCACAGTGGACCTATTTGTAAAAAGAAAACTTAAATATCTCAGATCTAAGATAGAGTGGCTAAAAGGTAACTGAAAGAGGGATATTAAATTAAAACTTACCGTATAGCAGCTGTACGTTCTTGTCCATAGCCTGAAGATTGCTCTCCTGATCCTGAACTGAAGTTTAACAAAAATATGAGAAATTTATGTTTATCTTAAATATTGACTTTCAAATACTGAATTTTGATATCACTGTGACACTTACAGAGATCCTGCTTCTACAATGCCATGAATTAGTTCGCTGGCTGAGCACATGTCCTCATCTGTCAGCCTTCTGGCTAGGTTTTCAACAGTTCCATTTGAAACACCTAAATAATCATTCAGGATAGTTTTCTGATCAATAGGTAGCTTCTTTATTTCCATTTCAAATGCCCTTCTTGCAACATAGCAAGTAATCAGTGGTAGGTGGTACCTGCAAAACAAACATATAAAATAGTTGTTTTCAAGCCCCAGAAAAGTGAAAGGAAAATACATCAAAATAATTATATAATTCAATTTACTTCTCATGCAGTCTTCGCAGATCATAGGTAGGATTGTGAACTGGTTCTCCTCCCGCATACACAAAAAAATGTTCTATTTCCATCCTGCAGTTTGCATCACAGCGTAAGTTAATGAAGTAGCAGTGAAACATCTGAGAAAATAAAAAAAATAAAAATGCAGTTTAAATGCAGTATTCTTCACATACCATTGAATGCTAAAGACAGTTTTTAGCAATGAAATCTCAATAAAACCTCCAACTCACCTTTTCCTCTTCTTCATTTAGTGCAAAGGAAGCTAGTCGCTGAGTTGCAGCCATGCGCTCTTTGACAGAGATTATTACCCTGTTTTGGCCACTTTTATTCACAACAATTTTTCGCTGTATCCAATCCAGGACCTGAATTCAGAAGATTTTTTTAATACAAATATTAATTAAATACAATTTCTCGAAAAGAACATCTATAATCAAAATTCTCGGTTGTATGAAGGGATGCTTACTGTCATATTCTTTACCACCCCTGGGCGCTGAAGGTGCTTCAGCTGGAGAATGGCCTGCAGGTAAAGCATCACAACAATCCGCTCACTTGTGGTGATGTCTGCAGAGGTGTGCGTCTTGCTCAGTATCCGCTGCACATCTTTCTTTGCAACACTCAACACCTTCAAGCAATCGCTTAGTTTAGGTGGAGGACTCTGCAGCTGTGTTAGTCTGGGGGAGAGAGAGCAATACTATCAGCCTCCAAAAGGCAACATTTATGTGTTTGAATAGAAAAGCAAGTACAAGTTGAACCAACATTTAATAAGTAAAGTACCTCTTTCTGGTTATTTCCTGTCTGACACTCTTGTTGTTTCTCTTTTTTATGTCCTTTAGATTGCTCTGGAAGTCTATTAAACCCTTAGCTAGACTGCGATCCTCCACTTGCAGGTTAGTGTTTTTTCGGATGAAGAGCAGGAATCTGTTGATATTAATGATATAACCTGCAATGGTCTGGTGAGACAGCCCAGTCATCTTCAACTGGGAAACAAATGTCTGCATTTTGGAAATGTCCTTCAGAAAACTTAAGGAAACTTCCGATGGATCCGTAAAAAACAGGAACCTGGAGACATTTTCAACCTGAAAAACACATATAGAGGAAGTCATTATTTTTATGACCAACATCCGTGGTATGTGAAGTTTAAGCCGAGTAAAACCATGTAGCAAATACCTACCTCCTTGGAGCAGTTTACCATTCCCAGGCCCTGGATAAGGTATTGTTTAAATCCAGCCAGGAGAGGAGAATCAAGAGAGTGTTTTCTGTAAAGTCCAGCCAGGGCAACTCTTTTTCGGAGAGCTTTTAGATTACCTTTAACTGACACCCTGTAGATATAAGACACATGGACGATAACATGTATTATAAGTGTTTCCGTTTTCTTAGTTGGCTTCTGGGAGAAAATGGCTTTAGATGTGGCCCTGTGTGAATATGTATATCTACCAATTCACTGACATCCCAAATAAGGCTACATTTTTTCTTGCCTCTGTGAAACAAAATCTAATTTTATACATACAACGTGCAAATAAAAAATAAAGCACAAGAAACCCTATTGAGCAGAGAGTCTTACTGTTCCCCATCTTCCCCTTCCTCCTCCGCTTCTGCTTCAGTTTCTGGAGCAGCCTCTGGCATCTCTTCCTCCTGGACAGTGGCCTCTTGCTCAGGGCCGCTGGAATGCAGGTAGATTCTTTTCAACATGCTTTTACATAATATGTTGTAACAATGATTTAAAAAAAAAAACTACAGAAGCCTTACAAATTAAAAATATCTCACCTTGCCAATGTGTCTTCAGGCTTCCCACGTACAAAAAGGCCCAAGGACTCCAGCAGTCTTACAACCACTGCCCTGTTTGCCTCACCAGACACGATCTCTATTCTGTTGTAATCCACGATGACCCCGTTCTTCAGGAGATTTATCATGTCCTCCCTCGCCTGTTGAGAGGCCATCCTGATCTCTTCTGCCGTGGCGTGCTTCATACACGCCCTCTTCAAGTGAGCAGGAAGCTGATCAAAAGTATTCAGGCACATCTTGCACACCAGGGGAATCCTCGCGGGTTTCCTTTGAAAATAAATAATACCATCTGTGTATAGAAACAAGCTAAGACTGATTTCTTAAATTATCCTTAATTTTCTCTCTCATAGTTTGAGCATAATGATTTTATTGCATTTATATAAGAATTGCTCATTGCTCCAAAATAAATAATGGTTTCATAAAAAAGTGAACACTTACTTGGTCTCAGTCACAGACTTTCCAATAGAAGCCATTGTGGAGTTCAGCAACTGCAGGTCCTAGAAGTGGGGAAGGAATTGTAAAAGAGAAATTGACTTACAATACAGAAAGAATGGCTGAGGGTCACTGAAATATATATATATACAAATTCCAAAGACTGAGTCCATACAGGAACAACTACCTTTCATATTCAGTATAAGATGGAGAGATGAATTGGCCCTGAAAATCCACTGCAATGAGAAACTGCTCCTGCCATTGTATATGAACAAACATACATTCTCATCTATATTCATTTGCAGTTACACTATTGCAATTAATCTGTATCCATTCTGCATTCATATCTACTAGAAAGAGCTCTCAATTAATTAAATGCCCCATTGAACTGGCCCTGATTATACAATGCAAGGAGAAGTCTTCTAAGCCAATACTTGCAACCAGAAAGAGGCTGTATTTCAATTATACAATATACAAAACAATACCATTTAACACAAAGATATATTCCACACCTCAGCATGCACATGATGAGATTCTTGATATTAGATTAGTAGAAACAATATCAATGCACTGAGAGACGCTTAAGAATAAAGATGCATCTGCCTGACTGCATATTAGTTTTAAAAGGTTATCAGCAAATGCATTTAAAAGTAAAAATGTAAAGTCTTACCTCTTGATCGTAGTGGTGATTCAATATCCAGGACCTTAGTCAAGTCTCAGAGTTACTGTACCTCCTGTCTCGATTGCAGGTGAAAGTGAAAGGTATATTGCACTCAGCAGAAATATACCCCGAGCAAAGACTCCACCCCTCCCAGGAAACAGCACTTCCCTTTGGCAAAGCAGTGGGTGGAGGAAGCCTTTGTTACCATTATCAAACACTGAAATCGTTATAATTTAATTTTAAAAACATGGCTAAGCATAGTTTCAAGCATTAACATCCAAAGCACCTGTCTTAGGTGGGGCCAGTAGTTAGCCAAGCCATCTGAAAGATTTAGCATTTCCAAAGATGTATTTTGTAAGCCAGGTTCAATCATTACCATCCAAAGTATCGGTCTTCCCTTGGGGCAAGAGAGTTTCCTGTCTAGGAAACAGGACACATAGGAAACCCAAAGACAGACATATTTGTAAATGCTAATTCTTTTAATGCTGTTTTCTGGGAGGGGTTGAGTCTTTGCTCGGGGTAACTTAAAATACTAGAAAAGTCATGTTCTATGGTACAAGATAAATACAAAACTTTAGCTTTTATTTTAATTAGATAATTTAATTCAGTCCCATTTGCCTGTTTCACAACTGATCGGATTTTACTAGAGATTCTGTTTGGGATTCAGATGTGCATTCGGACAGCAATCCCTTTCAAGAAATGATACATCTCCATGCATGTGATAATCTTCCTTATATCATATAGTGCGTCTTTTGGACACTTTGTGGGCTTGAAATACAAAGAAAGTCATGTTCTATGGTCAAGACAAATACATAACTTTAGCTTTTATTTTAATTAGATAATTTAATTCAGTCCCATTTGCCTGTTTCACAAATGATCGGATTTTACTAGAGATTCTGTTTGGGATTCAGATGTGCATTCGGACAGCAATCCCTTTCAAGAAATGATACATCTCCATGCATGTGATAATCTTCCTTATATCATGTAGTGCGTCTTTTGGACCCTTTGTGGGCTTGAAATACAAAGAAAGTCATGTTCTATGGTACAAGATAAATACAAAGCTTTAGCTTTTATTTTAATTAGATAATTTAATTCAGTCCCATTTGCCTGTTTCACAAATGATCAGATTTTACTAGAGATTCTGTTTGGGATTCAGATGTGCATTCGGACAGCAATCCCTTTCAAGAAATGATACTTTCTGGGTGAGGTCAAAGGTGCTTTAACACTGTATTTAGGATGTGTTTGCAGTTATTCTGTGTCTCTAGGTTCAACACAGTGATATATATATATATATGCTCACTGATTTTTTTGGTACATGCCCAGGCCAGTAAGCAGTCTGAGGATTTATTTCCATACGGCATAGACCAGTAAATCAGTGAAGTAGTGCAACACACTGGATCATTATATTAGTAGAATTCGGCCCGGGCCTCCTGGTCCCCCGCCGGGGCCTGGCTCATTTATTAATCGTTAATCGTTATAATTTAATTTTAAAAACATGGCTAAGCATGGGTTTAAAGTATATTCAACAGTGCAGGTGCATTCAAAAAAACAGAGTTTCCCAAGCCCTCGGAAAGAATTAGCATTTTCAAAGATGTTTAGTTTCAAGCATTAACATCCAAAGCACCTGTCTTAGGTAGGGCCAGTAGTTAGCCAAGCCATCTGAAAGATTTAGCATTTCCAAAGATGTATTTTGTAAGCCAGGTTCAATCATTACCATCCAAAGTATCGGTCTTCCCTTGGGGTTTAGGAAACAGGACACACAGGAAACCCAAAGATAGACATCTTTGTAAATGATAATTTTTTAATGCTGTTTTCTGGGAGGGGTTAAGTCTTTGCTCGGGGTAACTTTCTGCTGAGTGCAATATACCTTTCACTTTTCACCTGCAATCGAGACAGGAGGTACAGTAACTCTGAGACTTGACTAAGGTCCTGGATATTGAATCACCACTACGATCAAGAGGTAAGACTTTACATTTTTACTTTTAAATGCATTTGCTGATAACCTTTTAAAACTAATATGCAGTCAGGCAGATGCATCTTTATTCTTAAGCGTCTCTCAGTGCATTGATATTGTTTCTACTAATCTAATATCAAGAATCTCATCATGTGCATGCTGAGGTGTGGAATATATCTTTGTGTTAAATGGTATTGCTTTGTATATTGTATAATTGAAATACAGCCTCTTTCTGGTTGCAAGTATTGGCTTAGAAGACTTCTCCTTGCATTGTATAATCAGGGCCAGTTCAATGGGGCATTTAATTAATTGAGAGCTCTTTCTAGTAGATATGAATGCAGAATGGATACAGATTAATTGCAATAGTGTAACTGCAAATGAATATAGATGAGAATGTATGTTTGTTCATATACAATGGCAGGAGCAGTTTCTCATTGCAGTGGATTTTCAGGGCCAATTCATCTCTCCATCTTATACTGAATATGAAAGGTAGTTGTTCCTATATGGACTCAGTCTTTGGAATTTGTAAATATATATATTTCAGTGATCCCTGAGCCATTCTTTTTGTATTGTAAGTCAATTTCTCTTTTAAAATTCCTTCCCCACTTCTAGGACCTGCAGTTGCTGAACTCCACAATGGCTCCTATTGGAAAGTCTGTGACTGAGACCAAGTAAGTGTTCACTTTTTTATGAAACCATTATTTATTTTGGAGCAATGAGCAATTCTTATATAAATGCAATAAAATCATTATGCCCAAACTATGAGAGAGAACATTAAGGATAATTTAAGAAATCAGTCTTAGTTTGTTTCTATACACAGATGGTATTATTTATTTTCAAAGGAAACCCACGAGGATTCCCCTGGTGTGCAAGATGTGCCTGAATACTTTTGATCAGCTTCCTGCTCACTTGAAGAGGGCGTGTATGAAGCACGCCACGGCAGAAGAGATCAGGATGGCCTCTCAACAGGCGAGGAAGGACATGATAAATCTCCTGAAGAACGGGGTCATCGTGGATTACAACAGAATAGAGATCGTGTCTGGTGAGGCAAACAGGGCAGTGGTTGTAAGACTGCTGGAGTCCTTGGGCCTTTTTGTACGTGGGAAGCCTAAAGACACATTGGCACGGTGAGATATTTTTAATTTGTAAGGCTTCTATAGTTTCTTTTTGAAATCATTGTTACAACATATTATGTAAAAGCATGTTGAAAAGAATCTACCTGCATTCCAGCGGCCCTGAGCAAGAGGCCGCTGTCCATGAGGAAGAGATGCCAGAGGCTGCTCCAGAAACTGAAGCAGAAGCGGAGGAGGAAGGGGAAGATGTGAGCTCTGAAGAACTCTATCAGCAGTAAGACTTTTTATTTTTCAGATGTATCTATTTGTTACTAAAATTCGAATTTGTCTTATAGGTATAAAATGTTTAAACCGTTGTTTTATATCCTTACAGGCCCCGAGTAGTTAAAAAGTATCAGCAGGCTCTCCGGAAGAGAGTGGCCCAAGCTGGACTCTATAGAAAGCACTCCCTGGATGCTCCTCTCCTGATTGGATTCAAACAGTACCTTACCAAGGATCTGGGAGTGGCAAATTATTCTCAGGAGGTATTTATTTTTTAATGGCATTTAAAATTAAGCAGTGGTATCTTCATTGTACATGTTTTTATTCCTTAGCTTAAAATTCACCCATGTGAAATGATGTCAGCCATAAACATCATGACTCTATATTTTTCAGGTAGATAATGTTTCCAGATTCCTGTTTTTTATGGATCAGACAGCACCTTCCTTAAATTTTGTAAAGGACATCAGGAAAACACGTGATTTTTTTAACGAAATGAAGACAATTGGACTTTCTCACCAAACAATTGCAAATTACATCAAGAACATTAATCGTTTTCTGCGCTACATCCTGAATGCCACCAATGTTAGAGTGATGGATCCCACCCTGGCTAACTTCATCATCAACTTCCAGAGTATTCTAAAGGATGTTCAGAGGAAAAACAGCAAGGATGTCACACAAGAAATTACCAGAAAGAGGTACTTTTCATTTTAAACTTTTTTTACAAAGTTTTACAAAGATGATGTTGATAACATTACTCTTTCTCCCACAGATACAGACAGTTGCAGCAACCTGAACCAAATACCACAGAATGTTGGAAGGTGTTAAGGGTTGCAAAGAAAGATGTGTTGCACGTACTGGGCAAGACATACAGCTCTGAAGAAATCACTGGAGCAGAGCAGCTTCTTGTGATGTATTACCTGCAGGCCGTTCTCCAGCTGAAGCACCTGCAGCGGCCGGGGGTGGTTAAGAATATGACAGTACGTATCCCTTCATACAACATAAAAAGTAAATGTTATACACACACATATATATGGGATTCTTACAGTGTAACAAAACAGTTCTTTCCAGACCCTATGCGGTGACACCATCCAGAATTGTGAGGAAACACTGGGGAAAAAATCATGCAGGAATACAGGGATGAAAACAGGGGGGCATGTCCATGCAGTGCTGGTGATCCGGGGAAGTGTGGCCGAGGCAAACAATCCAAAGAATAAGTCCAAGGAAGAATCCCAAAAAAAAGCAAAGGTCCATGGCCATGTAATCTATCCAAAAACCAGGCATTAAAAACAGGTGCCGGGTCGGGACCGGCAGGGGGAACAGGAGCAGGAAGCTAAAAACACAACGGAGCCAGGCACAATGTGGAGATCAGGTACAGAGCCTCGAGTGAAGTGAGCGCCTGGCTTTTAAAGTTGAAGTGAAACAGGGTAGGAACAAGGAACAGATGCGAGGAATGAGGCAAATGAGGAAGGGCTTGAGCGCCCTTAAGAGTAGGGGTTTGCGATTGTGATACAGGTTGGCATATTTATTTTATTTTCTTGCTATTACAGGTTGA
The DNA here is from genome assembly GCF_059453375.1 of Lepisosteus platostomus. NCBI lineage: Eukaryota > Metazoa > Chordata > Actinopteri > Semionotiformes > Lepisosteidae > Lepisosteus > Lepisosteus platostomus. Next base: position 5,398 of record NW_028291523.1, on the reverse strand, counting down.
GGAATGGATGCAAAGAAAGAGTGTTGTTTCACCAAGTGGACAAAAAATGGTCATAATTGGTGTGAAAGAGCACAAAACTGCATCACAGCAATTGGCGTCCTTTGCATTGAATGAAGAAGAGGAACATGTAAGTTGATGGCTACACTGAAATACCCCTTAAGGGTTGTGGTAGAACTGGAACCTTCCTGTCAAGCGGTGGGTGCAAAGCAGAGTAACACACATAATGTGACACCAGTCCATCACAAGACACACAGACTTAAACCACAGGCAATTTTCATAGAAGCCAATTAAAATACATGTTAATATAGAAAAAAAGACCTCTCCCTGTATAGCTACCATCATTTGCAATATCTAAGAATATTTGGAATGTACCATAATTGCATTTTGTTTTCCATCAGATGTTTCATGTGTACTTCACACAACTGCGCTCTAATGCCAAGGACAGCAGCTGTGGACAGGAGGAAGAGAAGTTTTTCATTTCATCTAATGGAGATCCTATTTACAATCCTTCCAACGACTTGAGAAGACTGCATAAGAAGTAAGCAGAATAATATTATAATAATAATAATAATAATAATAATAATAATAATAATAATAATAATAATATAAATTAAATATATACATATTTAATATAAACTGATGGGAAAAAAGCAACACCTCCACACTCTGCCCCCAGCCTGCAGCATGCCAATGGCTCCCTTCCTCTTTTCTGGTGACATTCGAGGCATTATGGAATGCACAGACAACTGACTAGGTGTGGCCTTTTCCTTGCTGTGACCTAAGCTTTGAATTAAGTCTTTTTAAAAGGTGACCTGTTTCTGACAATGTTTCACCTGGACCTCATTGTAGTGCACCTAATGAGCTTTTGCGTGATTGCCAAGTTGCAATGCCTCACTGTACTAGCTGTATTGCTGGTCAGACAAATTGACAACTTTTTGTGAAAGTACATAAGCTATAACTATAGTAACTAAAGTATAGTATTATTATTCCGGAAAATGTTGTATTTCTTTTGTCCATCAGCATCTTTTTTTTTGGTGAGTTGGAAATGATCACATATGCTTGCTTGTTTATTTTGTAGGTACTGCTTGCCATTCATTACTAGCCAGGTTGCCAGGAGGGCATTTGAGACGGCCGCAATAAATGTAACAGATGCACAGAAGAGCATTGTTGCGGATTATTTAGCCCATTCCAATTCTACGGCAGAGAAACATTATAGAATGCTGACACATGCCAACATCTGCTCAGCAATCGAAGTGATTGAAGGCTTTGCAGAAGAAGGATCGCAGTAAGTGTCACTGTGATCTCAAAATGAGTAAACAAAATCATTATCTCCCAAAAACTACAATTGCTTATTTTTTTAACTTCAGGTCAAGCTCAGGGGAGCAAACATCAGACTCTGAACAACAATGCACACCAATTGTGGAGTAAGTTGGAATCTAATATCCCATTTTCATTCATTTTTTCATTGTGTTACAAAGACCTGTGATATTTTATTTAAATATTTACAACAGATCAAGGTCAAGATCAACTATGGCAGCTGCAGGATTTACTTCTACGAAGTTGAATGATTCTACAGCCTTCCAACAACTGATACAGGTGTTTCCGGTGACATTAGATGGACAGCTTCCCAAAAAGAAGAAGCGTGTTAGCCTGACTGGAAGTCATGACCGTCACTGTTATGACAGGTGGAGAACAGAGCAGAGGAAGATGAGACAGCAGAATATTATTGGTAAATGTACAAGTCAATTATTTTCACCAACAAACACTTAATGTAAGTTTAGAATATATTCTGAGAATGTATATTGTCGTTTTCTTTTCAGACCATTACCCTAGACACTTACCAACAGAAAGACAGGTAACCTGCTATATTCAAAAGATGGGATGGTCAGCCAATGCATCAACAGCATCTGATGTTCTTGAGAAGTGGAAGCCAAACTTGGAACTGCCACCAAATGATAATAAAATTAAAAAGTTGGTAAAGCGTCAAAGCTGGAAAGGCCTGCACATCGTTGTCGATCCTGTGAAAGGGAAGAAGGTCTTGACTTCCAGACGTTTCCAGAAGGGAGAGGTTGTGTGTGATTTTCATGGTGAGGTCATCACAAAGACAGCTGCAGAAGCCCTAATGGAACAGATGCCAGAAGGAGGAATGAAATATTTATTCTTTTTTGATGGACCTGTACAAAAAATGTGCATTGATGCTCGTGGTGAACACTGCACCTGTCATCCAGATAAGGAGACGATCGGAAGGCAGATACATTTCTCTAAGAAAAAGGACAACATCAGACCTGTATTAGAGACATTCATAATCAACGAACAGCCCATCCTGACAATTCTGTTTTTGGCAAAGAGGGATATTGCTGAAAGAGAAGAGCTCCTCTTTGATTTCAGTGTTTCAAGAAAATCATTTCAAGGAGAAGAACAGCCTCTGGAGTGGTTGGATCACTAAGCATTTAAAACAATACGTAGTAGGTATATGAAAGTACATGTTTTGCAGATATTTATTTTCTTGTAGCTTGAAATTATGGTTAGAATTCTGTTTATTTTATTGTCTAGAATATGGCATTTCTCATTCTCATCTGCAAGTATAGCAAGTATATTGGGGGGGGGGGGGGGGGTATGAGATGCCCAACAAATGATTTTCAGAAGAGCATAGAGCCAAATTAAATACCCCAGTCATTTGTTACTGCTTAAAAATGCCACATGCTTTAAACAAAACAAAAAAAAGATTTAAAGATGTGAACCATTTTTGAAATTTGTTGACACTATCTGAACAGCACAGCATTCCCAGAATGGACAATGGAGTTTTCAGCAGCATTAGATGGGCAGCCTCTTGGGAAGAGAGAAGGAATGAGACCGACTGGACTTCATTAATGACACCGTTCTTATTGAAAGAGAACAGAAAGATAAGTCTTGATAATAATTCTTACTCTGATTCTATTATTATTTTCTTTCATTATCTACAAAATAGATTTTTGATAATCATATCAATAAGCTTCATTTGAAACTGCCCAACATTACCAAACAGAAGAATGTTTCGGCAGGACACCATTTGTGCATCAAAAGCACTGGAGAGGTGTATATGACAGCCTATTTTCTGCCACTGAAATACTAATTGCTTCATTTCAGTTCATCCTTAGGCGAGCAGAAGAGAAAGAAGTTTGATGGAATTAGATGGAATTCCTCTTGGGAAGAAAGATAACAGAGACTGACTGGACTTCAAGAACAGCACCTTTCTGATTCACAGCGAACAGAACACAAAAGATGAGTCTAGGGAACAATGGCTTTATTTTCTTAAATACAATTTCTGAAAAGTTTAAGGACAACAGCAATGAACATTGTTAATGAGTTAGAGGTTAGATAGACCTGTATTTCCAGTGCTTTGTCATTTCAGTAATGTTTTAAAATTGAATTTCTATACAGTGGACACCCTTGACATACACAAAATGAAACCATTTCATTTTCATTTTGGAGATAAACTCCAGGAAACATTTTTTCAGTAAACTGTTAAAAGCATATTGTGGTCTGAAAGCCAAGATATTATTTGTGACCACATTAATTAATTACTTTTTAAACTGTAAAGCAATAATCTGCTAACATGGCTAGTTTCTATCACTGAACTGGGATTTCTATTTCCGACAGAGATCAGTTTCTTAAACAAAATAAAATTGTCTCCATCCTGGAAATTCAGTCAGGAATTTGAATAGGGCTTATGGCATTTGATCAGTTTCACAGCCTGATTCTACTGGATTCGATTTTTAAATAATTCACAATTGTGAATATTAGAAATATTAATGCACAGAGTTGCTTAGGCTTTTATTTTTTAATTTTGTTTTCAACACAATCATAATGATTATGCATATGCTATTTTTTGTAGCTGTCACCTGCCATTCACTACCAGAAAAGATGCAAGGATGTACATGAAGAGGTGTGATGACCACGACGACAGTGCTGTGGCTCAGGACGAAATCACAAATTTTCACCTGCCTAACACCTTTGGAAGAAGAAATCAATAATACAGAAAAACCTCCAAACTATTTTTCTAATTGTATAATGTTAGCATACCCAGAGGGGTTGGGAAGCCAGTTGATCTTGGACCCCTAGAGGTTTTTTTTTCCTCCTAACTAAGGAGTTTTTGGTTCCTCTCCTCAGTTATCTTCTGGCTTTTACTCTTTCACATCATGTATCATCACCCAGCTATGTTAAGTGCCTCAGGTCAACCTTGTTATGAAAGATGTTATATAAAAATCAATTGAATTTAATTATACTAGTTGTGAATGCTGTCATATTTCATTGCCACAATTTATCAAAAAATAATAAACATTATTGTGCAATTAGCTTTTTCAAACTTTTTGATGATCTATATAATTTCAATACAACTTCTAATTGTGACCATCATGAACAATGACTGCTTCTTGTTTTGGGATTAAAACATTTTTTTTTTAATTTTTGATCTCATAACTAAAAAATGTATGAAACAAACTATAAGATTGCAATACATTAAAATTGGCCCCTCATTCTTCTGTGATTCTTACCGATTGCGCAGACCACAGCAGGTCAAAGGAATTCACAGATAACTCTACTCTGAGAATTTGGAAAATTAAGTGAAGAGCGTTTAGTGAAGCGACCGGGGGTGAATATGATCATTTACCCCAGTAGAAGCTACTGGGGCCGGTAGTTTGCAAAGACTCCACCCCTCCCAGGAAACAGCACTTCCCTTTGGCAAAGCAGTGGGTGGAGGAAGCCTTTGTTACCATTATCAAACACTGAAATCGTTATAATTTAATTTAAAAAACATGGCTAAGCATGGGTTTAAAGTATATTCAACAGTGCAGGTGCATTCAAAGAAATAGAGTTTCCCAAGCCCTCGGAAAGAATTAGCATTTTCAAAGATGTTGAGTTTCAAGCATTAACATCCAAAGCACCTGTCTTAGGTAGGGCCAGTAGTTAGCCAAGCCATCTGAAAGATTTAGCATTTCCAAAGATGTATTTTGTAAGCCAGGTTCAATCATTACCATCCAAAGTATCGGTCTTCCCTTGGGGTTTAGGAAACAGGACACACAGGAAACCCAAAGATAGACATCTTTGTAAATGATAATTCTTTTAATGCTGTTTTCTGGGAGGGGTTGAGTCTTTGCTCGGGGTAACTTAAAATACTAGAAAAGTCATGTTCTATGGTACAAGATAAATACAAAACTTTAGCTTTTATTTTAATTAGATAATTTAATTCAGTCCCATTTGCCTGTTTCACAACTGATCGGATTTTACTAGAGATTCTGTTTGGGATTCAGATGTGCATTCGGACAGCAATCCCTTTCAAGAAATGATACATCTCCATGCATGTGATAATCTTCCTTATATCATATAGTGCGTCTTTTGGACACTTTGTGGGCTTGAAATA
>NW_028291522.1:68293-94651 GCF_059453375.1 Lepisosteus platostomus | reverse complement strand
GGTAAAATTACAGTCTTGACAACTAAAACCTTGCCGTCCATTGTTAATTCCCGTAAACTCCACAGACCGATCTTGCTTTTGACTTTCCCTACCACCCTCTCCCAATTCCTACTCCCCATCCCATTTCTATCAAAGTTTATTCCCAAGATCTTTATTTCATCTCTACGAATTGTGATTCCCACATTTTCCTCTTCACTCCAGTTTCCATATTGCATCAGCACACATTTGTTTTTATTCAGCTTGGCCCCTGATGCTCCGCAAAACTGGGTTGTCACCTCCAAGCTATTTCTGACTCCCTTATAATCTGTACAAAAGACATTTACATCGTCCATGTATAGTAGAGTTCTCACCTCTTGGGCGCCACTCCCAGGGATTTTAATGCCTTCAATCCCATTCTCCATTCTTAAGGCTTGTGCCAGTGGTTCTATGCAGCAAACAAAAAGGAGTGGGGATAACGGACAGCCTTGGCGAACACCGCAATTCACATTAACCACATTTGACATGCTTCCATTAATCATTATTCTACTTCCTATACCCTTATATAATAACCTTACCCAAGTGAGGAACCTGGTTGAAAGCCCCATCTTTTGTAGTACTCTAAACATATACTCATGAGAGACACGATCGTAAGCTTTCTCAAAATCCAAGTTTAAGACCGCTAATCCAATATTCCTCTCTCTCGCATAACCTATGGTATCTCTAATCAGTATTAGGCTGTCCGTGATCCTCCTCCCTGCCACACCACAAGCTTGATCTGGATGAATGACTTCACTCAGGACAGATTTTAATCGAAGCGTTAAACACTTGGAAAACAGTTTAAGATCACAATTCAATAAAGTTATCGGTCGCCAATTTGCCAGGTCTGTGCGATCATTCTTTTTGAATAGTAAGATCACAACTCCCGTCTTAAAGCTGTCCGGCAGATCTTCTAAAAACTCAAATTCTTTAAAAATGGTTAAAAGATCCAATGCTAAAATATCCCAAAAGGCTCTATAAAACTCAATGGGTAGACCATCCAACCCTGGAGTCTTGCCCATTTTGAAGGTCTTCAAACTTTCTATTAACTCTTCTACAGAAAGGCCTTTTGATAACACAGTATAGTCTTTTACACTCTTTGGAATGACTTGAACAAATTTTTCTAACAAATCCTTAGACACTTGTTTCTTTCCAAACAACTCCCCATAGAAATCCTCAGCTACAGTCAACATGTCTTCCATACAAGTTTGCAAAAGCCCCTCTCGTCCCTTCAATGCTGACATTAGTCCCCTCCCTGCAACCCTTTTCTTGAAAAAGAATCTTGTACATTTTTCACCTTCTTCAAGCTCTTTCACTTTGCTTTGAAACATGATTTTTTTAATCTTTTCTCTAGAGAGATTTAAAAGCTCATTCTTTAATGCCTTGATTTCCTCACTGAAGTCCCACCCCTCTTCTAATAACTTAACATACCTCTGCAATCTCTTTTGTAATCCGTTTTCAACCCTTCGTATCCTAGCCTGTTTTCTCCTCCCCATCTCTATGAAGAATGCTTTTGTACGCTCCTTCACCTCCTCCCACCACTGTGCTCTTGAGCCAAACAGGTCATACAAAGACTGCCATTCCTTATATCTTTCCCTGAACCTGCTCCTCACTTCCTCATCCTCCAGAAGTGAAATATTCAGCTTCCACACACCCTTCCCCACAGTAACAGCCTTTGGAATAGCAAGTGTACATGATAGTAAACAATGGTCAGAGAAAAAAACAGGGGTTAAGCCTGCAGTTGTGCAAGTAAAGTCACGTATCAAAACAAAATCTATCCGTGACGCTTGGGTCCCATTAGACTTGTGCCACGTGAAGCCTGCCCTCCCCTGACTATGAAGTTTGAGGGCATCTTTCAGTTTAAAATCTTTACATACCGTTTGCAATAATATTGATGATTTATCAAATTGGACCTGTCTCTCACCCCTCATTCTGCCTTCTCTTTCTAAAAGGCAATTAAAATCCCCAGCTAAAACCAGTGGTTCCCATCCCAATAAATATTCTCTCAATTCCTGAATTAGGACATATCGGTCATGTGGGCAACTCGGACAATACACATTTAAAAGTTTAAATTTGACATTCATGAAACCCAGATACACCACCAGTGCTCTCCCTGGTTTCACTACAAGGTACTGACGTACCTCTACCATCTTATTTTTAATTAAAACAGCTATACCGTCAGATTTATTCTCATTGGACCCACTCCAAATTGATGTGCCCAATGTCCACAGTTCTTCCATATCCTTATAGCTGTTTTTAAAAGGTAATCCACACTCCTGTAACAACATAATATCAGCATTTTCCTTACTCACAAATGATAATATAGTCCTTGCCCTTAACTTGGATCGAATGCTTCTCACATTTATGGACACAATGTTCAGAGCCATACTTAAAGTTAGACCAGGGGAGACTAAAAGCTCTGGCTAGAATCATTCAGTCTGTGACACCTACTGTACAGGCCTTTTTCTTTTTCCATTTGCTCTCCTTGCCTCCTCCTCCACCATCAATAGGATGGTTCTCCACCTGCCCTTCTTGAGTCTCTAGTTCTAAAGCTGGATCAGTAGGATTGGAGAGAACTAATCCCATGGGAGAACCTGCCATCTGAGGACTCTGAAAATGATCTTCCCTCACTTTTCCCACTCGGAGTTAGATCACTTTCTAAATCAGATGTCTCAGCGGACCTTTTAGACTGCACCCTCTGTTCTGTACATTCCATTTGAGCACTTTCAGTCTCCACGGGTGGCAGACGACCAGGAGAGATGCTACCAATCAATTCAGAGTCCCCCTCACTTTCCACATCATTATCATTCTCTTCTACCTCAGCCTCATCTCCTTCACTCCATTCTGAACCCTCGCTCTCTTTTCCACTACTTTCTTCAACGTCAACCACATCCAGTTCCTGATCCAGAACCACTGCTCCAGCCCTAAATACCTCTTCAAACTCTTCCTGTTTTTGCATCGGTCTTCCCAGTTTTGTTCTATTTGCAAAGGAATTTGGACAGTCTTTAAACACATGACCTTCACACTCACAGAGATTACATTTCCTCACGCTTGTACATTCAGTATATGCATGTCCAATTTCCTTGCACTTACTACACACCACCTTTGTACAGGCATCCACAAAGTGACCCAGCTCCCCACACCTCCTGCACAGTTTTGGCTGCCCTTGGTAGAACACAAGGCCTCTATTTTCACCTAATCCAATCAAAGAAGGAATGGGTTTAAATCCACCATAACCATTTTTGTCTTCATGCAACGAAACAGGTACTCTCCATGCACAATTCCAGATGCCATCATCATCCAAGACTTTCTGAGGCTCACCTTTCACTAAACAATACTTAGACAACCATGTCACAATATCTTCCATCATCACCATCTCATTAAACATACGAACAATCACAGTCCTATTAGAAAGATCCGTCAGCTTCTGCCATTCAAACATTCTAATCAGACCCACATCTTTTTTCTCTTCTATTTTTCTCCAAAATTCTTCCAATAACTTTGCCGATTTGAAACTAATGTCAAAACCAATTCCCTTTGGCAGAGTAATTAAACAATTAACATCTAATGCCTTAACCTTTAACTCTTTCTGTAACACCTTCCTTGAAAAGTCCAACCGTGAAATATCACCCGAGTGAGCCGAGCCCTCACCTCTCTTATACACCAAACGTGCGCAAAAGTAACAGCGCATGCCGACTCTACAGGCCGCCATGGCCATTACAAATGTGTCAAAAGCAAACTAAACCTAAACCGAAACCTCATCTGTGCACCAAAGCCCCCGAAACCCTATTCCCTTAATCTTACACTTATACAAAAAAACTCCACTCCCGACTTCTGGGTTTAACCCTTTACATCTCCAACACTGGTTAGAGACTCAGTGTGTCCCAGGCTCAGCAGTTATATAGGACAGGACTCAGCGAGCTGCAGGTGAAACTCGTTGTTCTGCGCTCCCCGTGCTGAATGCGTATCTCCTCCCTCCAGACTCATCAAACTCCCTTTACTGTCTTCATACAGTACATCCCTCTTAAATCCTAGAAACACAGAAACTCTGGGGCGTTTCTGTGAGTCAGTACTGGGTTTCTCTGTTCGAGGTTACAAGCAGAAACAATAAAAGCGCTGAAAGCAGGAAGTTATTTCTGCTCGTAGGCATAAACGTGTAAAAATAAATTTTCTGATTCCTAAAACCTAATAAAATCCATGTAAGTCTCTTTTTCGTCCCCAATGCACATAACTGAATATAAACCAGTCACGTTCAGCTACTTTTCTGATGTATATGAATACACTAGTTCTGGCGTAGCTGTTACAACAAAGATACTTACGAACTATTTTTTCATACGAGCCCTTGCCGTTTTTAAATTGAATATTTTTTTCATTTAAGTAAATCACACGAAACACCAGCAACACTCATCGTAAGCATCTGACCAGTCACATTCCTGAATTTTAAACCCATTTAGTATTTATTTTAACTTGTTTTATTTTTTTTTAATTTTACACACCTGTTTTAAGTATTCATGCCATTTTTAGCATATTGTAGTTTTACAGATTTTTTTCAAACATTTTATTTTTTAAATCATATCAACCCATTGTAACTTCCCATTGATAATTCCTGAGCTTTATAACTGTGTATTATTTCTTTTTACCTTGTTTTAATTTTTTCATTATTTAATAGAGCTTTTTAATATATTGTGAGTATTTTAGTGTCATTTTAAAATAGCACTATCAATGCTCCTGACTTTTAAACCTGTATTTATTCTGACATTATTCTCTCCACCTGCAGATGAGGGATTTATTTGATTTTAAATTTGTTGATTTGGGGGGCAAATGTACATTCATTTCCTTGTATCTCCAGTGGGAACCTTTTTTTGGATGAATTGTATTTTTGGATGAATTGCAATCTTTACTTCAAGGCCTTCAGACTGATATAGAAATGACGGGAGATTTAAATGACACATTTGACAAATCAGACAGGAACAGCATAACATCTAAAATAGCAGAACCCTCTAAAGTACTGAAAAATTTCAGGCACATTCATAATAAATAAAATTAATTTAATTTGAAGCATAAAATTTGCTTTTATTTTTTTACCTCACCTAATGTTATTGCATTAACGAGGCTGAAGTTGGCTTCTTATTCGCCAGCTTCTTCGCGTTTTCCGTTCCATCTTAAGTGCTGCTGCTGTGATGTTATGCCACCTTTAGCCTGTAGATGGCTCTCTACAGTCATTTTTAAAAATACTTATCCGGATGTATTACTGAACATATCCTCAGTAAAGGGGAATATGTAAGTATAGACTGTCCAAATTGCATTTTTGTATGAAACACATTTCAGAAACACAACTCACAATAAAACAATCTGGCATGTTATACAACTAGTAAATAAGACAAAGGCAAAACATAAGTTCACTGTCACTTTCTGGATATTTTCCACGACCTTGGATTCTGATCATAAAAAGTCTCAAACTCTTGCATTTTGCAAGAAATTTTAATATAGCAGTTTTAAATGGGACATTTAGAACATGGCATATGAGAATATATGGTTAACTGAGGATGAGCAGGGTGTGATCGCACTTTCTGCTTATTGCTGTGAACCTACCTCCTGGTTATAAAAATGTCTAAAAATTCTGACACAGATGTGTGAGAGACAATGGAAAAGACTATCAAAATCCTGAATTTCAGGACATTTTACTGTACCGTTTTTTAAATACGACCCTCTAAACATTGCATGAGAGAATACATTGGCAAATGGTAAATGCAATGTTTGCTATATTGCTAGGGCCCTCCCTCCTGATTTTAAAATCGTCTCATTTCTGACATCAAGGTGTGAGACACAATATAACAGACTGTCACAATCCTGAACTTCAGGACATTTTACTGTACCATTTTAAAAATATGACCCTCTGAACATGGCATGTGAGAAAATGGCATGTGAGAATGCATTGGGAAAAGGTGAATGCAATTTCTGCTGATTACAAAATCGTCTCACAATTCTGACACTGAGGTGTGAGACACAATGTAACAGGCACTCATAATCGTGAAGTACAAGAGATTTTACTGTTACGTTTTTTTTTAATAATGACCCTCTGAACACAGCATGTGGGGATTTATAGTCAACAAAATAGCACAGATTCTGCCAATTTGCTTTGTCACTCCTTCCTCGTTACCAAAACATCTTAATATACCGAGACTAAGGTAAATATCGGAGTCAACCGATACTGATCAGGTTCTGCTGCTGCTGAGCCCTCACCCTTCACCATAAGGTCCAATTCCCCAAGCCTGCTGACCATATATGTCCATCCCTTCTCATCAAAACTCGTATTTTCACAGGGTAACCTTCAGAAATCGCAGTACAGAATGAAAAAAAAAACTCGATCTCGGCCGCTGTTGGTGATTAAATGAATGTCCAGAAATTTTACAGAGTGTATCACTTTCATAGAGACCGAGAAGTCTCCACGACCAGTCTTGTACCGCAATGAAATACAGAGCCCGTAGGGGGCAGTAGGCTCGCAAATATAGCTCACTGTGTATATAATGAAGAAGCAGAGATTAGTTCCTCATCTGCATGTTGCAGAGCCTTACGCTACTCGTACCAGCAACTGGGGTTTGATCCCTGCACGGGCGATTAGTTGAAAGACCATTTAGCCAGCTGGCTTTTTATTTTGATCTCACTAAATTGAGATCTTGAAACCAAAATAGTTAGAAATATGGAACACAACCATTGTTCCCCAAGAAGGAAAGCTGTTTTGTACTGACATCACTCCTTTTTATTTAACCCAGATTGTGAAGACAACTCCCTCCTATCAAAGAAAAATGTTACTCAAAAGTTGGAAAGCACATCGCGATCCATTCAAAGCTGCTTAGTGTTTCGCAAGCAAATCATTTCAGGGAAGAAATTTAGTGAACTACTTTTGTATTTTCACTCATTGAATTTGATATTTGTACTCTGCATTCTCAGCAATAATATTTCAAAATTACAGTTAGGATTTATTGGAAAACTTCACAAGCATTATTAGGTTAGGACTTTAAAATTGTATTTTAATATCTTGGTATATTTACATTCATTTTGATATAGATATAACCATAAATGTTGTTAAGCATATTGTACTTTTGTCATACTTTTTAAAACATTTTAGCTGAGGATGCACGGCGACTATTATACCTTGTATAGTTTTTTCTCGAGTTCTACCATGGATATTTTATACGATCCATTAGTTTCATGCTCTTTTGAATTTTCCTTCACTTATAGAAAAAGTTCAATGTTGTTCTTGTGGCTGTGCTCCACATCTATTGACTTGTAAATAGCACCGCCCTATCGCCTGTCTAATGGTGCCATTTTGAAAAAATCATAAAAAATAAAGAAAGGGGCCACAGCCACAGCAAGGTTGTCTAAGGTTAGGGGCCCTGCCTGGTGTGTAAAACACTTGGTTTCAGCAGTGTGGCTGTTGTACTTGAAATGCTATTGAGCCATGAAGAAGACCCACCTATCCCAGTGTATTGCCTGTAGTGTTATCTTCAGAAAATCATTTAAAAAATAAAGAAAGGTTCCACAGCCCAAAACAAAGCTGGGAAAAGTCAGAGGACCTGCTTAGTGTCCAAAACACTTACTTGCAGCATTGTGGGTGCTGTGGTTTAAATGCTATTGGTTTGTGAACAGAATACCCCTATCCCAGTGCATTGTGCCACATTAAATAAAAGCACGAGAAAAAGTGATTCAGAACACAAAGCTGTGTCAGTGTTCTGTGTAAAAAGTCGGTTTGAACATCATGGGAGCTGTTTTTAATAAGCTGCTGCGTAAAGAATATTTTAATCTTCCTGCTGTCAGTAGTATTGTGAATATAGTTGACCCTTACCTGAATTAAAACAGGGCGTAAAGGAAGGGTTTCAGAAATCAAACAAAGCTTTATTCCCGTGCTTACAGTCTGGGTAATTGGAGACTGAGCTGTTCTGCTTCCTATGGTCATATACGGGTTTTTCGCATGAAGCCGTATTGAACAGTATTTCTCGCGTTGTGAACGTGTGCACACAGCGGTCCCCTCGGTTCCAGTTTGTGCGTAATTACACATCGATGAAAAAACGGAGGTTTAAAAAAAGATAATTAGCTCACTGATAGTTTGATGTAAAGGCTGTAGAAATATCCATAAGTCGTGGTCTTTAAGATGCATTTGGTTTGACGGTGTTCTGTGCTTCCATTGCGAAGATATGGACAAAACAATATTCGAGCATGGTAAAAAAAATGTTATAAAAACGACAAAGTGAATGCTATTCAGGGGCCAATGCTATTCGATGTGAATTGAATGCTATTCAACTCGCCAATGCTATTCAGGGGTGGAAAAGGGTGGAGCCGTGTGTGTCTTGGTAACTCGCCGTGATCGTATAGTGGTCAGTATTTTGCGTTGTGGCAACAACCTCGTTTTGAATCCGGGTCACGGCAGAATAGGGGCATCTGCTTTTACTACATGCACGAATGAAGGCAAAAAAAAGCCAATCGATGTGAACAAACGGCGCTTTACAGAGGAGTACTGCCTGACTGGATCGTTGATGAACAACAGAGGCCACTCCGACCTCTTCTCTATTTTCTTCAATGACTTACTAAGGATCTTCTTCACATTCACCCATGCAGGGGAAGCCAGTTACACCAAAGCAAACAGGAAAGTGCATTTCAAGCAGAGACCAGGAGGGACCTGTTTACACCGAGAGTGGTCGTAGTATGGAACAATGCGCCCAGCCCTGTTGCTGGAGTCGATTCTTGATGAGATCTTGGGCTCACTAAGAGGCCCCCGCTGGATGCTAATCTTTCTGTTGTTCTTGCAGGTGTTGCGCTGCTTTTGAGCCAACAGAGCTCATCTTGGTCTGTCAGCACAGCCCAATTGCAAATGATCGGCTCCGCTTGTATGGTACAGCGCTTGCTTTGCATGCGGGAGGTAGCAGGATCAATTCCCGCATCCTCCAGGTGTGTGCTTAGAGCTTGATGTGCCGAAAGGTGTCCTTCAGCCTGTGGTCACGCCTTGCATGGAGAGCATTGTGCAGCTGTCAAGCGTTTCGCAGCCACGCCCCCTTTTCATCTTCTCTCTGGCTTAAGCGTCACTCCGCCACTCTCTCTTGACATTTCATGTCAGCATGTCAGAAGTCCGAGTGACATTTTTAATGGCTGAGTGAGGGCACGATGCTGAAGCAGAGAGGCCACTTCAGCCACAGAGACTTGTGCTAGGTGAGATCTGAAAGACGGACTCGCAACAGAAACAGACCAAAAATGTATCGGTGAGATCAAAAGGCAAATGAAACATTCAGCAGAGAGCGTCTAAAGATTAGGGAACGGGTGACTGAAATCCATGTGAGGCAAACTTTCCGGTGTGTGTACTGCAGCTGGGCTTGTTGGCGTAATTGGTAGTGCGTCAGTCTCGTCATCTGAAGGGCCTGAGTTTGATCCTCACACGGGGCAGGGCTGCTTCCTCTCTTGCTCTTTTCAAACACTTGCGGCAACTGTTCGCTCATAACCACGTCTGGAATGCGTGACCTTTACACGGGCGAGAAGCAACGCTGCATCCCTTTTCTAAAGAACATTCACATTCAGAAATAAGTCAAGAAATTTGCCATTACTTTCGTTCGCACTGCTGTCAGCCTGCCCATGTTGCCAAAGAAAGATTCACTCGGCGTCAACTTGACAGAACAGCGATCACTTGAAAACAATGTTCCACACTCCGTAAGCAAGAACTTCAGTGTTTGCAGTCACCCGATATGCTGATAGTCAAAGGAGTGTAAAACACGAAGCGTCAAAAGACAAGATGAGTTGATGGAAAGAGCGTTGAATTGATGAGCACAAAAGTTCAGCTCATACAATAGGCAACGAAGGTCCCAGTGTCGTCATCGCACTTGAAAGGACTGCCTTGCAGACCAAGGGCAGTGGGAGGTTGCTGTTTTGAGACGGAGGCATTGGGATGGTGGGCCGAGATCTATTCTTCTTAAGGAATTCTTCATCGTGAAAGATCGGTTATCCAAAGAACTCAGGGAATCATGTGCTACTGAAGGGAGTGAAGTGCTGAAACACATGACATGCCCCCCTGATCTCAGATGCACAATTCTGCTGCAACATGCACAGCTACCGTCCACACCAGGCAGTGGGGCTTCAGCAGAATTTGCTACGCCACCTGCAATTACATATCCAGCTGCACACATATACATGGCCCTTCTGTCCTTTTCAGGATCTCAAAAAAAAGCATAGCGTGGTTTTCCTGCCACCTGATTGACCTCATCTCCCTCAGAATGTGACCCGCCACATTCATTTCTGAAGCAGGACAGAGGCTAACGGACATGTCAGAACAGTGAGGTTCAACGATCTCTCCTAAATATTGTGGTTGTAGTGGAAGAGATATGTTTTAAATTGTACCTTGGTATTTCAAACTCTCTCTAGAATGTTATCCATTTCTATTTTATTTTGACAGGAACTGTTAAAAGGCTAATGACACTAGATGAAAAGAGAAGAAAGAAAACACAACGTTTCAGCCGTGGAGCCTTCTTCAGGTGTGAGGGCTCCACGGCTGAAATGTTGTGTTTTCTTTCTTTTCTTTTAAGCATGGAATAGACCTATTACTTGTTCCTTTGCAGCCTACACATGGTGATGCAGCTCCCCACCTGAACTGCTAATGATACTAGATGTCTGGTAGTTTGTGGTACTTGGTTATTGTCTTATGTTTGCTCAAACTGCATATGTGTTGTAGCAGCGAGGCTTATTAATAAGAAAGAATTAAGTGTTCTGAGCCTTCCCAAATGAGGCCCCAGCTCTGTTCATCTCTGTGGTGCAGCCACAGAGAAACTATTCATGCAGGCTGATTTAAGGTTTCCTTTAATAAGGGACAGCTCCCAAAGGGGGATGCACTTAGCTAAGCCTGGCTATCATGATCAATGGTCATCCATTGGCGCCTATCTGTCTAGGGAGTGCCAGATGGACATCTGGACTGCATTCCTAAGTGTCAGGAGTAAATGACTCATATCTCACCTTGATCAACCAATCAGGGACTGGTAGGACTCTGATGCCCATGGAACTTTCAGCCAATAGACGAGCTGAAGTTCCTCCAGGTAAAAACAGGCAACACAGAGAGCCTGAGAGACTTTTTGGGAGAATTCTGTGGACTTTTCTAAAGGGAATTCAAAGGAGAATTCCAGGGCAGGATGACCCAGGAGCAGAAGGCTCCCAAGGGCAGGACATTCTCGCAGCGCGCCTCCTGACCATCCTGAGACTCAGCCCGGACAACCCCGGAACGGCCAGTGTGTCTGAGTGCCAGAACTTTCCTTTGTTCTAAGAGTCTAGAGCGGAGGTTGCCAGAGAGTAACCAGAGGATCCACCCGAGGTTAGCACCACCTGCAGGCCTCGTGAACAGGTCAAAACTGTGGACAGCTGAATCACTATTCAGAACTAGCTCTTCATCAGGAACGAACCGGTCCTCTTCCTGACTTGCTGGGACCCACAGTCATCTTTTCTCCTGTGCGTAAACTTTGCTAGTTAAAGCCAACACTTACTAGCCGGTCAGTGAGCATCAGCAGCGCACCGTCGCAAGCCGCACAGCACAGCCTGGCACCGAGCCAGAGAGCGCGGATTGGACAGTAACAGCCTGCAACTGTTTCTTTGTGCCCGCAGGAGATCTGAATCCCCAGAGACTGGATGAGTATTCAACTTCAATGCATTACAGCTCGAGAATTCAATTGTTATCCCAACCAGTTGATATCAATTTAATTCCTTAGAGTTATGTACTTGTTTTGAGTATCTAATGTAAAAGTTATAACCAAGTGCATTTACGAAACGGTCTTAATGAATGATATACTGAACGTATGTCCTCTTGATATATGTAACTCTTTGTAACTGATTGAATATATACCTTTTGTATTCTGATAACCCTCTCAATAAGATCTGTTAGGTTTATATGCATATTCTATGTATTAATAAATGTATCCTCGTGTATTAGTACCTGTGTGTGTGCATTGTTTGAGTTATATCCCATGGTTGGATTCTAAAGCCATCAAAAGAATCAATTTTGTGATTTACTGCTACAATTAATAATTGTCTCAGTAAATGCCCAAACCCTACAGAACTGATGCCTTCAGAGAGCACACTACAGTGTGATTGCATATTTTTGTGTATTTTCATATGTCAATATTTAATTCACTCACATTCCTGTATGCTTGGAAGGAAGGCAGATTGGATTTGGCACAGGACGCCTGCTCATATATGTTGATCTTTGTTGGGCTGGAAAAACAATGATAAAAAGTGTATGAAAAAAGCTCTCCCCAACATTTCCCTTCTCTTGGCCATGGTTACACTGCCCTTTCTTTCCGTCTTTTGTCCTTCTACAAAGATTCCAGGGCTCTTTATCCACCATAATATCAGAAGCCAAAAATAGCCATCTAATGTGTAAAAAGCATTTGTAATGTTGGTAGCTGGAAGAGGTTAAGTATGTTTGCAAGACCTAGTTGATTACACCACAGACTTACCTTGTTTTTTTTTTTCTCTTTTAAAGGCTGTGCTGGACTGTACCACTATCATAGAAGATTTTTTTCAAGACACATCGCAGTTCCATAGTAGAATTTATCAATAGTAGAATTCCATAGGACATTATTTATCAACATCTAACATTACCCAGTGTGAGACTCTGCCAGTAAACCTCAGAGCATTGTGTTCTCCACTGGTGAAGATGGCTTTCTGAAGTCATGAAATCCACTGCTGGGATGCCTGAGAGACAGTGATTGAATCCTGGCTGGAATTAGGCTCTCTGTTAGTGTTGATCTGTGGGAATTATGTGGTAAAAAGGGAAAACTCCTTTACTTTAGTCACTTTGAAAGTTCAAATGTACAGATCTTCAGAAACCCCAGTCTGAAGGATGAAGCAGGTTCTGCTCAAGGAGTTGGCTACGTTTTGCTCCATTCAATCCAAGCAGATAGTCCAACATTTGCCTTCTCTTGGCCATGATTACACTGCCCTTTCTTTCATCTTTGTACTTCTACAAAGATTTCAGGACTCTTAATCCACCATAATATCAGAAGCCAAAATTAACCTTCTAACATGTACAAATCATTTGCAATGAAAGGAGGTGGAAGGGTTTAAGAATGTTTGTAAGACCTGGTTGATTACCACACATAGACATACTTTGTCGTCAGTTTTTTTTTTCTCTTTGAAAGGCTATAGGAGGGGTGTGATGGACTGTACCACTATCATAAAAGATGTTTTTCTTCTAAGGACACTTCTGTAGCGGCAAGGCGTATTTAAAATACAGGAATTAAGTTTGCTGCTCCCTTGCCAGTCCCTCTCTCCCTCATCTCAGTGCAGCTGGATACAGAGAGGCCATTCCATCTGGTTCACATTTAAGGTGTTTTTCTAGCTGATAGAGTTTCCTGATAAGGAACAGCTCCCAAGGCTGAGATTCACCAGCCACCCTAATAAGTGGTCATCTCTGGCGCCTTACTGTCTGGGAGATTCCATGGGAGAGGCTCATCCCAAGGTTTACAACCCTAAGGTCAGAGGTCACTGTTACTCATCCTCCACCTCAATCAGCCAATCAGGAACTGGTAGGGCAGGGTAACCCCACGTGGGTCTCGAATGCCCGCGGAACTTTAAGCCACTGAACTACCGTAGTTCCTACAGATACAACAGGCAGCACGATGCCCAGAAGGTGCCCCTCCAGGACGTTCCCAGACTCAGCTCGGACAATCACGTGACGGCCAGTGTGTCCGAGTGCCAGGACTTAACTTTGTTTTAAGAGTCGAGAACGGAGGTTGCCCATGCATAACCAAAGGATCCGCCCGAGGTTAGCCCAGCAGCAAGCCCCGTGAACCGCCGGTACTCCACCTTCAAAGCTCGCCTGATCAACGAGTGAACTACGGTTGGAACTGTCGACAGCTGAATCTCAGGATTCAGGACTAGCGCTACATCGGGAACGAACTAGTCTTCTTCCCATCTAAAGAGTGTGACTGGCTTGGACCCGCAGTCACTTTCCATGTGCACAAGCTCTGCTAGTTTCAGCCAACACTAACTAGCCGGTCTTCAAAGAGCATCAGCAGCGCATCACAGCAGGAATCTCTCCATCCTCTCCTTCTCGCCAGCCGCACCGGCCACTGCCTGGCACCGAGCCAGAGAGTGCCGATTGCACACAGCAACAGCCTGCCACTGCTTCTTTGTGTCCGCGGGAGATCTGAATCCACACAGATCGGATGAGTATTCAACATTCTGCATTACAGCTCGAGAATTCAATTGTTACCTCAACCACAATTGATATCAATCTAATACCTATGAGTGATGTACTTGCTTTTGAGTATCTAGTGTAGAAGTTGTAATCCCAGTTCATTTACGAAACAGTCTAAATGAATGGTATACTGAATGTATGTCCCTCTTGGTTTGGAACTCTTCATGATTTAATATATACCTTTTGTATTCTGCTAACCCACACTCTTAAGATCTGTTATGTTTATATGCACATTTTATGTATTAATAAGTGTATTAGTATCTGTGTGTGTGCGTTAATGAGTTAACCCGCAAGGTCGGTTTAATAGCCATCAGAGAATCATTTTGTGACTTACTGCTACAATTAATAATTGTCCCAGTAAATACACAAAACCCCTACACACGCATGGAAACCAATATGTACCTGCTAATCCAGAATGCAGCAGAGAACAGTTGGACAGAAGGTTAGTATCTGTCGATACTGCATCACAGAAGTCAGTCTCTTCCCCCTCATTATGCAGGCTGACTTGTTCACGATGAACTGTCCTCCAGTGACAGTCAGCTGCAATCACTGACTCAGACATGGTCTTGATACACTGATGGCACTTTGGCTGATTTGGTTAACATGGTTTCCTCTTAAACAGGAGATGCTTAAATCCCAGCAGTGCTTTTCTTCCTGTCTTGTCTTACAAAATGTATCACTATGGATGATTACGTACAGCTTGATTTTGTTTAACGCAAGTTTTCATTTTCTTTCTGGAACAACTTGCTTTTCATGAAATTCATACAGCTTGTGAAAGATGAAATACAAATCTTGCCTTGTATATCGCAGGCTGGTAAGAAAAAAGCATTATTTTCTTTTTTTTAAGTTTGCAAATGGAGAAAAGGGACACACGTGAGTCTCTGTTAATTAAAAGGTTAGTGGTTTGAGCCCACCCAGAAATGCACTTCTCATTATTGCAATGTAAACCTCATCTCTACTTATTCGGATTTCTTAGCAAAACCTTAACCCACTTGATATTTGCAAGAAATGTGAATGTTTTTGTTAAACAATTAAGTATGTAAGTCAATATCACTGGGAATGGCCAATAATGACCAACATTCAAGGACATCATATTCAGCCAAGGACTTTGATCTTCGAACGGCTAGCAGAAGAATTCATTTATGCTCTCGATGCATCCTTAGTTAGAATTTTTAAAATTACGACACAGATTTGTTGGAGAACTTGACAAGCAAAAAAGACAGTTGGACAGCATGATTATGCTAGGACTGTACATTTGTATTTTAATACTTTTGTATATTTATCTCAATTGTAATATACATGTAACCATAAATGCTGTTCTATGTAAATACATTTTGTTATATTTTATCATATTTTAGCTGAGGGCACAAGGGGGTCTATTATACCTTCCGAAACTTCCAAGACAACTATAACAGAGGCTCATATTTTAATATAATTTGCTTTAAAAGAAAAACACAATTTGTACGATATCATCCCTCAATATCGACGTTCAAATGAAGGATTTAAAGAAGCAACAGCGATAGGAGAGTACATTGATTTTGGACCAATGTTTGCATCTGAACAATCCTTCCTCTTGGAAAGAAGAAAAAACAGGTATGTTTTGAGTCTCATGATGATGCTCTTCTGGAAAAAAAAAAAACAGTGCAAATTTGTTTCGGATGTATTTTGGATAAAATTATCATCGAAAATAAATTTGATCAGTTGAATGCAGTCGAAACTTTTGACATTTTATATGATGACAGGACGTACATTTAGGACTCAGTACCGATAACGCTGCTGATATTGATGGAGTAGAAATTAAGTGTATTGGCAATTTTATCTGAGGCAAGAAGTACTAGAACACCTCCTATAAAAATGTTAGGATTCAGAGCAAGAAATATTTTTCCACTTCACCCAATGGTATTGCATTAACGAGGCTGAAGCTGGCTTCTTATTCGCCAGCTTCTTCTTCTGCCTTAAATGCTGCTGCTGTGATGTTATGCCGCCTTTCGCCTGTAGATGGCTCTCTACAGTAATTTTTAAAAGTACTAATCGGGATGGATTACTGTATTTATCCTCAGTAAATGGGAATATGTAAGTAGTGACTATCCAAATAACATTTTTGTGTGAAACACATTTCAGAAAATTGTAAACCAATTTTCAAAACTCACAATAACACAAACACAATAAGTAAATAAGACAAAGGCAAAACATAAGTTCACAGGCTCTTTCTGCATATTTACCACGACCTTGCCTTCTGATCATAAAAAGTCTTAAAATCTTGCATATTACAAGAACTTTTTAATATAAATGGGACATTTAGAACATGACATATGAGAATATATGGTTAACCGAGGATGAGCAACGGGTGATTGCACTTTTTGCTTCTTGCTATAAACCTACCCCCTGGTTATAAAAACATCTAAAAATTCTGACACTGAGGTGTGAGAGACAATGGAACAGACTATCAAAATCCTGAACTTTAGGAAATTTTACTGTGCCATTTTTTTAAATATGACCCTGTGAACATGGCATGTCCCTCCTTCCTCATTACCAAAACATCTCAATGTTCCGACACTACAGATGCAGCCATTCAAAATGGGTGAGGTATTTCGCAGCATACCCCGGTGGGCGTGTCGCAGTATCACGCGGTATCACGCAGTTAACGTGCGTCACGTGGTTAACTATCCGGCGTCGCCTTGTAAAACCGCCAGGGGGAGCTTAACCTCTCATGTACAGCATTTGAACCTTTAATTTTGAACTGTGTATTACAGCATGTTAATCATCAGTCATTAAAATGTTGGTATATTTTATGAAAGCAAGATTGCTCAGTTGGACAAAAGTACACAACCTACCTTTATCAGAAATATTTATGCATCAAAGCCTTTACTGAAGATATTACTAATAGTATTAATAATGAATGACTTTGGACAAGCTGTATACTCAAAGTATAATTTCTTTAGCACATTTGTACAAGCACTTGGAATCTGTCCAAGCCATACTTTGTCAGGCATTTTGTTTTACTTCAACGGGCATAAAAACTTCCTTGCTTTTAACAGGGCGTTTCATAATTTCTAACTACGAAAATGATTTAAAATGAGACACCTATCATTCAACTAGAGCTTAAAATATCACAAGGATCCTCAAGAGCACAGCAAATAGTGTATTAAAAGACACTTGTATTTATCAACGCTTTCTTTTCCGTATACCAGATTTTATGGAACCACTGCAGAGGGGTGTCAAATGCGGCACTTTAAAGGAAAAATACACACCGGTATTCCATCCAAGTACTTAACTAGCATGTGAAATAGCGTGTGAAAAAGTGGTAGTATTAAGCTTTTCTGCTAATATAATATGGAATCGCGTATCTAAAGAATTTAATAACGGTATTCGTGTGCTGCGACAGGGCTGTGTAGGGCTGTTTCGCCTGCCTGTTCGTGCAAGCTGTCTTGTAGCCAACTGGTCTATGTGCGTGACTACCAACTGGCAGGTTGTGTGTTTGAATCCAGCTGGTGCTGGACTTTTCTTTTAACAAACATTTCTTCGAAAAAATAGGTAAGCGATATTATGAACAATCAATTGACTTTTATATTTCAAAATATCGCAACATGATCGATATTTGCGATATTTTGAACATATCTTCCCTTCTGACAGTGGTTCCTGCTTCTAGTGTGTGTGTGTGCAACAGAGTACATTTTTATAGAGAAATGGAGGCTGGACAGTATGTGTTACAATATAAACATTTATATTGATTTAAATCGTGTATGATTTAAATCGCAAACGTGTGTTTAATTATGTGTTTTTTAATCATAATCAGGCTAATGCATTTCTACATTTTCTGTATGAACCAGCTTAGAGGTTCATACAGAAAGACAGCTTGTGTTTAAATTGAGTGTAAGGTAATTTATGCTTCTAAAGTCATGGTCAGCATTTATTGTACTGTGCTGTAAACTTTTTCTGTGCCTAGTCACATTATTTTATAGCGTTTTTATTGTGTTATTAAATCCGGTGGCGCTGTGTGTTAGTTTCCTGACTCCCGTTATTTAAACTGCAACACTGATCATTCATCTCTAAATAAACTTTATTTTATATAGCGTTTTAACCGAATAGGTAATTAGATTGCTCATAAACCTAATCGCTTTTTCTACATAAACACAGCGTGATTGCTCTCTGAAAATGCTTTCCGTTAAAGCGATTCTATTGAGGGAGTAGCCCAGCTACCACTTAACACTGTACTTCCTACTTTGAATACCTGTGAGAATGGTTTAATTCGTCACAGCCAGCACTCCGGGAGTTCATATTGCTTGATTAATTTTAAAAACTAAGTTATAAATGCAAACGCTTCCTCGGTGCGCTGCTCTGGTACGCTGGGTCTTACACAGTGCCTGTCGGCAGTAAGCGTTACAATATACATACCCAACACTGCTTGTACCCATCTGTCATGCAAATAAAACACCTTGAATTGAATTGAATTGAGGGAGAGAGGGGGGTAGTGGGACAGAGATACTGTAGACAGACTCAAGGCAAATAAGATACTTATGGGTACGCAGGCATTCACGACAGCAACATACGAAATGTTTGCACGTATTGTATAGTTAAGTTATTACTTGGTTTTCAAAGTGCAACGAAATACAATATTGTTGTTGCTGCTGTTCTGGTTGTTTTTATCCCGTAAAGCGTTTTGACTATTGCCTTTCATATCTGACACCAGTGAAGTAAAAGGGGTGTCTAAAGGGGTGATTTCAGACCACATTTTAGTTACTTTATTTTGTTTACTTTTAACATTTCTGTAATTTACAGTAGATGTCACAATAGAAGCCCGAAGCCTATTATACTCAGTCTAGCCTTGGATCCTCTGAGTCCCATGACTCAGTCTTGTCTGCTTTCCTAGAATAAAACCAGTTAAGTCTTGTGTACTATGCAATTTATATTTTCCTATTCCATGCATTCCCTTAATGTTTAGAGTTTACTATATTCTCCAGACTCAAACACATAAGTACTAATAGCTCTGTCCCTTTAGGAGACTCTTTGCAGTACTGTCCCACTACCCCCATGAATTCTTTAGGTTGGGTCTAATATTTTCCAGTAATATACAGAATGGCATACAAAATGCTGTCAGGCAGGTAACAGAAAAGAGAAAAATATAAATATTTCCATTTTACAGACGTTCACACATTTATAACATTTCGGCTCAATAAAAAGCTAACCCAATAATTAAATGTGATAAAGTATAGTTTGGATGTTTATACATTCATGTTAATCGTATTCTTGATTTATTTCAATAAGTGTTCATGTTTCATTTGCTAACTTAGAGCATATTGTGCAATGAAGATTAAAATAGTAGCGTGACAAGTGACTTCCTTCTCTCAGTGGAAATTAAAAGGTAGCCTGATAAATTATAAGACAGTAAGAAAGGTTCCAATCAGGAGGAGACAATTCTTTCCATTTTTTTGGTTTGATTGCTGGTAGCAAACTGATCTGAGGATCTACTCCAGCTCTTTCTCTTTTTATCATACAGTAAATTTTATTTTCTTGCTTTCTGAAACACAATATAACAAAAAATAACCTCACAAACTCAAAGAAAAAATCCTTGCCCCCCCCCTCCCCTTGGCAGTACTTCCTCCCATGCTTTTAACTAAGGACATCTAAAATACTGTCAAACAGCTACAATGGTATCTCTGTACAAGGCTTTGACTGTGTCAATCACAGCACCTACCGTTCCCTTACCAGCAACAACATGGATTCTAACACTCAGACATTAAAAAAGTCAGGCCAAGAGAGAAAATACCGAGCTTTACAACATGGGGTACCAGTAACATTTTACCCACAGTAGACTCACCAACCAGATGTGTTTCAGTTTCTGTGATAAGCCTAGATTAATCATATCCTCTCCTCTAGTAGGAGCACCAAGTGTAAACATGTAACGTCCCTATTAAAAATAATGGCAAAACAGAAGTTCACTCTTTCTAGAACATACCTTCCTATGGGCACTCCTAAAATGTATAAAATAGTGTCCACAGCATCTCATAATAGAGGCAAATGGGGAACTACAAACTCATTTCATACAATGCCATCCATGAGGGGTTAAATACACCCTGAGAGAAATTAATTTCTGGATAATTCAACGGCTATGATTTCTGGAATATGTATTATCCCAAATATTTTCACAAGAAATTGAATCATTTCAATGAATCTGTGCCATTCAAGTACCTACTCCAGACAGTAACCACTGCTAAGGGTTTATATGAAGCTTGCATTAAAAGACTTTAAAAAAATGTCATGTTCCCATAAAAAAGTCATGCCTTGGAGTATAGACTCAAACTGCAAAATAAACACATACAGAAAGAAAGTATTTGTATTGTAATTGCAAATCCTGGTATGAGTGATTGGTATGACTTTCCTCATTACAAATCTCTTATTAGAATTTAAATTTCTATGTAACTCCAGGTCAGAACAGAGAAAATGTAACCGCCTTAAGGAGTTTACGATTATGAAAAATAGAAGGATAAGCATGATACGTATGTCTTCTGTCATTTTCTAAGTCATGTTACTGAGCACCAAATCTTATTGAGAAAATGAATCCATTTAAGGTTTATACCATTAAAGTAAAAGTTTATTCCATGCTGAAAATGTTTGTACCAGACTTTTTTGAGGCCTGTTTAATTGTGTCTGAAGTCTAATGTTGTAAATTTTATTGTTAAAAAGATCCATGAAAATGTCACTACTAAAGTTAGCTGGTACTGTTGGTATTGTAAGTGGCAAGTAGAGCTCATAGTTTACCGCTCCTGTCTTTCTGAGCAAGGAAGAGCTCTGCAACATATCTTTATGGAAGCGACCCTTTAAGAACAAAACAAATTCCATAATTTGGTAACACCATGGCTGAGTCATTCATGCCTACCTCAGACATTGTACTACACTCATACTGTAAGTACTTCACACAAGTGCCAGACATCTTTTTCAACTTTCACTTTTGCAAGTGACAGAACTATAACAATAATTTATTATTAATTACTGGCAAAGGATTGTGTACAGCATATAAAAATATCTCACATACACATACTGTATATCATTAAAACCTACACTTGTTCTTTCAAATCTATAAACAATAGTTTTATATATTTATTTATTGGAAACTAGCAAGTGCACAAAAACCAGGTAGACAGTTGGTAATTCTGTTTGATAGGTATGCTCAGTATTATATCAGGGCAGTACCAGGACCGTTCCACACTCTGTAATGACTATAGGTTATTGTGAAGTTAAAGGGAACTTCAGAGATTGTGCACTTTAAAATTATAAAGTGTTTAATAACCTTGCAAGGGTTTGTTGCTTTTAGTTATCTGTCACAACTTTTTTTTTCCTTTGAGCAGGAGAAAGCCTGGATGAATTTATGAGAGATTTAAATGGTTGAGCATGTGAGTTTGAGGTAACATGCAAATGTGTGTTTCATGCATGAAGCACGAGATATGATATGGCGGCAGATGGTTCACTGAAATTGCTGCTGCAGACAATACAAGGTACAGTATAAAGCTACTGTAACTGCTTATCATTTTTGTCAGAAGTATGAGATTTTATTTTGAAGATGGGTACAGTACAAAACAAATGTTTTCACATTAAAGGACACATCAGTCTTCTGCATTTGGAGAAATTAGCTTTCTAATGTAAAGTATTGAGATTATTTTATTTCAATGAAAGTTCCTCCAAAATTTAACTTCTGGACATATACTAGAGAAATTGAAGATTGAAGACTTTTGTTCAATGTTACATGTTGTGGCCTGAAAAAAGACACAGGCACATCCTTGCTTGTGACCTAATCTTCTTGCTGAAGTGTCAAGAAATTCTGCTAATAGGCAAAATCCCTACTCAGCAAGCTGAGTGAATTGTTATGTGTAATGTTCAACCGTATCCATAAACTTTGGATAAATTAATTGCTTTGGAAGTACAGGGGTATGACTCATATTCATTCTATTCTATTTCACCACAAAAGCCTGGCAGAACACTGAAGTGCTTTGTGAACAGCTGTTGTGAATGGGTATGAGTTACTAGTAGACTAGCTAGCAGCCATATCACCCTGCAACTCACAACTGGCAACCCACTGAAACTAAGCAGTTGTGAGTTCCTGGATGGGAGACCTCCTGGGAAATCATAATCAGGCTAATGCATTTCTATATTTTCTGTATGAACTAGCTTAGAGGTTCATACAGAAAGACAGCTTGTGTTTAAATTGAGTGTAAGGTAATTTATGCTTCTAAAGTCATGGTCAGCATTTATTATTGTACTGTGCTGTAAACTTTTTCTGTGCCCAGTCTCATTATTTTATAGCGTTTTTATTGTGTTATTAAATCTGGTGGCGCTGTGTGTTAGTTTCCTGACTTCCATGTCACATGGTCTGTGATTGAATCCCATGGAACTATGACTTTATTTTTTAACAAACATTTCTTTGAAAAAATGAAACGTTTCCCTTGGTCAGAGATTAAATAAAACCTCACTCGCACCAAACAAATTTATATTTCTAAATATCACGACATGATCGAATTTAAGTCTTTTTAATAACAATGAATAGTCACCTATGCTTTACAAAATATACATTTATATTGATTTGAATCGTGTTTTGATTTAAATCGTAAAAAACACATAATTAAACACGCGTTTACGATTTAAATCAGAACACGATTAAATCAATATAAATGTTTATATTGTAACGCATACTGTCCAGCCTCCATTTCTCTATAAAAATTTACTCTGTTGCACACACACACACAATAGAAGCAGGAACCGCTGTCAGAAAGGAAGAAGGTGACTATTCATTGTTATCAAAAACGACTTAGAATCGATCATGTTGCGATATTTTGAAATATAAAAGTCAATTGATTGTCCATAATATCGCTATTCTATTTTTTCGAAGAAATGTTTGTTAAGAATATAGTCCAGCACTGGCTGGATTTGAACACACAAGCTGTGCATTGTTAGTCAGGCACATAGACCAATAGGCTACAAGACAACTCGCATGAGCAGGGAGGCGAAACAGCCCTACACAGCCCTGTCGCAGTACACGAATATAATCATATCGTCATTAAATTCTTTAGATATGCGATTCCATATTATATTCCCTATTAATCTCTTTAGTTAAAGACTTCGATGCTTAAAATGTTTAGGGAGAAATGGAATACTGGTGTGTATTTTTTTCTTTAAAGTACCAAGACCAGCTATACACAGTACTGTATGTTTATGTTCCAAAATTAATATAGTTTATGGCCTTCACACGCGTTACAGTATGCTCCTATTCTTTTTCTGCTCAGCTACTAAGATTTCCCTTCAGTGGTAAAATTCAATATCTACAACGGGCACAGTAAAGACATTTACTGTACAGTAAGTCTTTCTACGACAGATCAACGGACCACGAGTGCCCCTGTCGGTCAACCGATCACGCACCGCGGTACCCCGCGTCATCTTACGTCATGATACGCGACACCGCAGCCAATTACCTGTGGTACGTGTCTGTACCGCTCACTTTGAATGGCTGCATCTGTATAGTGAACAAAATAGCACCCCTTCTGCTGAATTACTTTTTCCCTCCTTCCTCGTTACCAAAACATCTTAGTATTCTGACACTAAGGTAAGAGAGACAAAATCACTCATCACGAACATTTGTAATTACAAAACTTCACTGTTGCATTTCTGCGTTGTGACATTCTGAACATGGCATGTTAAAGTATATAGAAAACCTAGATCAGAACAGGCTAAATGTAATTCATAGTGATTTATATTTTTTTAATTCTTTCTAAATGAAAAAATATGTTTTTCAGTGATTATGACACTTCGGTTTTACATAAAATATGCTTCAATGCCAAAATAAATAATAATGGAAAAAATACCCACAGTGGACATTCATAGTTGTGATTATAGGAATGTTATATATCAGGTGGGTAGCTGTGTCAGCATGCGTAGGCTGCAAAGGAAAAAGTAAAGGATTATTCCATGCTGAAAAGAGAAGAAAGGAAACATAACGTGTTGGCCGTGGAGCCTTCTTCAGGTGTGAGAAAGACAGGGCAGTAAGCAAAGATAATTTCCTTTATCTTTGCTTGCTGCAGTTTATCTTTGATTACAACATCAAGAACGTTAGGAATTTTTACGGCTATCAGCTCCACATCAACATCCTTTTATAACTAACCTCATCAGATCCCTTTACTCCCAACTCTTCCAATTTCTCACTTCAGAGAAGGATAAAAAACTCAATCATCCTCTACAAAGAAAAACCACCTACGACCTCCACCAATCCTAACCTTGTTTTTACTATACCCTCTGACCTTTCCCTTTCACCCCTTTGCATCCTCAGCTAACATATTTTAAAATTACAATATACTGTATAGTATTTATGTTTAAAATTAAGGTAAATATGTCAAAATATCAAAATCCAACTGCACAGTGCTATCGTAACAATGCTTGTCAAGTTCTCAAACAAACCTGCATTGTATTTTTAAAATATTTCAGCAGAGGATTCAACTGGAGTATAAATGAAGATTCGACTATATTTTTTCTTGGGTGAATATGGTTTTCTGGGGAGTTGCAATGTTGGGCATTATTGGACATTTCCCGGTGACCCTGACACGTGTTAAACACTCGCATTTCCTGCAAATATTAAAATGGTTATGGCTTCGCTGAGAAATCTAATTGACTGAAGACAACGTTTACATCGCAGAAGAAACGCGTCCCCGGGTGGACGCAAACCACCAACCTTTCAGTTAACAGCCAAACGCGCTAACCGATTGTCCCACAGAGACTGGCGGATGGGTACTTCTCTCGAATCACAAGTTTTCGGTTAAAAAAAATATCTTACCGTTTATTTTGCCAGCCGGTAATATTTCTTCTGCACTGATAACCAAGAATTGAATTTCATTTTTCGCAAGCTGTGTGAATTTAATCAAAAACAAGTTTTCCAGAAAGGAAATTAACACCTGCATTTAACGAAATTAAGCCCTTTGTGATTGCCCGAAATGGACCGGGGTAAAGTTAGCTCGAAGTTCGAAAATGATTTTGGCACGCCTGTAGCGCTTTCACGAAACCTCTTAGAGTTGCGAGAATGCTTGTTTTGTGTATAAAATACATTGTGGATGCTTTCTCAGCCTTTACTTTTTCGATTTTATGACATTTTTTTGACCATGCACGAATATTCTTTTGTCCATATCTTCGCAATGGAAGCACAGAACGCCGTCAAACCAAATGCATTTTAAAGACCACGACTTGTGGATATTTCCACAGCCTTTACATCAAACTATCAGTGAGCTAATTATCTTTTTTTAAACCTCCGGTTTTTCATCGATGCGTAATTACGCACGAACTGGAACCCGGGGGACCGCTGTGTGCACACGTTCACAACGCGAGAAATACTGTTCAATACGGCTTCATGCGAAAAACCCATATATGACCATAGGAAGCAGAACAGCGCAGTCTCCCATTACCCAGACTGTAAGCACGGGAATAAAGCTTTGTTTGATTTCTGAAACCCTTCCTTTACGCCCTGTTTTCATTCAGGTAAGGGTCAACTATATTCACAATACTACTGACAGCAGGAAGATTAAAATATTCTTTTCTCAGCAGCTTATTAAAAACAGCTCCCATGATGTTCAAACCGATTTTTTACACAGAACACTGACACAGCTTTGCATTTTGAATCTCTTTTTCTCATGCTTTTATTTAATATGGCACAATGCACTGGGATAGGGGTATTCTGTTCACAAACCAATAGCATTTAAACCACAGCACCCACAATGCAGCAAGTGTTTTGGACACTAAGCAGGTCCTCTGACTTTTCCCAGCTTTGTTTTGGGTTGTGGAACCTTTCTTTATATTTTTTAGGATTTTCTGAAGATAACACTACAGGTAATACACTGGGATAGGTGGGTCATCTTCATGGCTCAATAGCATTTCAAATACAGCACCCGCACTGCTGAAACCAAGTGTTTTACACACCAGACAGGCCCCAGAACCTCGTACAACCTTGCTGTGGCTGTGGCCCCTTTCTTTATTTTTTTTATGATTTTCGGATCATAAGATTGTAGGTTCGACTTCTAGCTGGTTCGTGTAAATTTTAATCAGGCTCTTCAGTAATAGATTATGTAATGAACCACACCTGAAAGCGAACG